>NC_035439.2:144575472-144875472 GCF_002127325.2 Helianthus annuus
TTGTAGGTGCAACCCTTAGCACTTGACGCATCAGTATATTCTCTATCGCGATGAACGCTGTGCTCAGTAGACGAGTGCTCGTCGTCATCTTTCTTGGGTTCAGAGGGTGGTTTGGAGTGTGTCTTTGGTTTAGAGGGTGGTTTTGACACAGTTCTGCCTTGAGACTCAGTATGTTGACGATCAATAGCTGCCTGAACAGCATTGTCGATCAGAGCCTTCAGTTGTGCGCCTGTCAAATGCACTGACGCATTGTCATAGTCATCTTCGTTTGTGTGGCTGTTCTCTCCGTTGGGATCCGCCATTGTAACTTGAATCTGTTACAGAAGATAACAAAATTTTAATTCAGGAGATTATTATATGATTGTCTTTTATGACAATTTGTCAACCATGGTACAGAGACCATATTTGGTTAACTTTTTATTTCATTAAATATTAGGATTTGAATATATCCTATTTTAACTATATAAATAGTACTGGCGGCATAAAGCCTAATCATGATGATGTTTTATAATGTTAGCCGAGATTTCAGAGAATCAAAGGCATAGAGAGTTGAACCGTAGTTCTTTTATCTCTTTCTGACAGAGAGTCATAGACTACCACTGCCTTTTGTCTTTATAAGACAATTATTATGGCCCATAGGCACTACATCTCTAATGGATGTCTTAATATGGTTGGCCCGTAGGCACTACATCACTAATGGATGTTTTAATAATATTGGCCCGTAGGCACTACATCACTAATGGATGTTTTAATAATACTGGCCCGTAGGCACTACATCACTAATGGATGTTTTAATAATTCTGGCCCGTAGGCACTGCATCACTAATGGATGTTTTAATAATACTGGCCCGTAGGCACTACATCACTAATGGATGTTTTAATAATTCTGGCCCGTAGGCACTGCATCACTAATGGATGTTTTAATAATTCTGGCCCGTAGGCACTGCATCACTAATGGATGTTTTAATAATACTGGCCCGTAGGCACTACATCACTAATGGATGTTTTAATAATTCTGGCCCGTAGGCATTGCATCACTAATGGATGTCTTTATAATATTGATCACCTTCATTGGTGATTTAACCCACGATTTATATATCATTTAGTTGGGTTTTGAAATCCTTAAAGGATTATTGTATAAAAATGACGTGCGTGATTTTTAACGAATCACATCTGCCATGAATGTTAACATGCGTACAGAGGTTAACTGGGAATCAGAATCTTTTCAGTTAGGTCGTACCATCTTGACTAGATCTTAACAGACCCCAAGCTAGGTTTCACCTTTTAAGATTCTTTATTTAGGCAGATCAATATAAAAGGAATGGTTTTGATTTATTTTTATATATATTAAAACAAAACTCATAACATACATTCCAAAATCTCAAATACAATTACATATTGCCCTAAACGGGTCTTTCAAATAATACATACCTCCAGAGAGGTTTTTAAAATAAGTGACAAGTCCACGCAGGGACTAATACATGATAGGTGTCCATGCAAGGACTAAATATAAGTCCACGTAGGGACTGAAATACGATAAGTTGTCCACGCAGGGACTTATTTCAAAGTAGAAATTACATTCGTATAACTATTAAGGGCTAGTGGTCACGTTTCTTCTTTTTGCCCTTTAGTAGGTTCGCCAAGCCTTTGAGAAATCCTCGGTGGCTCTTTTTCTCTTCTTCGAACTCTCTCTCCACACGATCTAGTCGATGGAGTATTTCTTCCTGTTCAGGAGGAGAGAATTGTGGTTGTGGCGCTTGATACGGAACGGGAGGTCTGGGAGGTATTGGATACCCATGAGCTGAGTAATCCGGTGGTCCCATGTCTCCATGTGCTCCGTCAGGGTAGCGCGCATTATATCTAGCCGATACCACATATGGGTCGCGCTCATAGCCGTAGTTGTATTGTGCTTGTGATGGTTCAAACGGGTTGTAAGCCGTCGGACCCGTATAAGCAGGTATGGGTTGGTCATACCCGAATGGTGGCGAATTTCGTGCAGTAGGTGCGGAGTTCGCCTCCTGTATAGGACTTGAAGGTCCTTCTTCTTGTAGCGGCGGATAGTGGCTACTACTGGAATGTCGAGGAGTGCTGAAGTGGATACCTCCTCCTCCTCGTGTAGACATACGAGCATTTGTCCTCCTACGCCTCGGCGGATCAGGTATTACTGGTTGTGCCGGTGGCGGAGGTGGTGGCGTAACTGCCTCAAAGCGTGAATCCTCAGAGGGATCCTGTGGATGTCTCGGTTGTTGAGATGTCTGCTGAGATGGTGTGCAGTACCACTCATGTCGGTCGAACATCGCTTGGAAACTGTCAGGTCCTTGATAGGGCGTTCCATGGAAGGATGACCCATCAGAAACTTCTATCGGATGCGTGGGCGTACCACGAGCTGGTTCAGTTGGATCCTCATCTTCCTCCATGGGATCTTCAGAAAAATGGTATTGAGGCCCTAGTGGAACAAAACCTGAAGGTTCCTGTATGTAGTCAGCCGGATTGAACTGACCTATGTAGTAGGGAGTAGGGTCGTCGTAATTTCGGTGCGATACCGAACGTTGTAGAGGTATGAAGGAAGGTTGTGGATTGTTGGGATCATTTTCTGAGTCTGGCCCAAAGGAGTGCCGGTAGGATGGCGTTGAGCTGTGCGAAGTGGAATGCCTCGCTGGCTCGTAAAGATCTCTTCGTCGTTGTGGCTCTTCGCTTCGTGTCATCGAAGGATGTCTTGTACCAGATGGTCCAGCTTCTTGATCGTGATGTGTCACGATTTCTCCTCGGCCTCTACGTCCCCTTCCTCTTCCTCGGAATATAACAGGTGGCATTTTCCTGCTCCAAAACTTATTAAAAATCAATCGAAAATAAAGACAAAAAGGAGTAATAATCCGAATTTGTCCTAAGTTATTGTCTAGACTCAAGTATGTGCAATTGTGTCATTGAGATTAAACACATTAGGATAGTGTTTAATTCACTCAATGTTGGCTCTGATACCAACCTGTCACACCCCGATTTCCACGTGTCTCACCGGTGGGCCCGGTGGGGGATTACCGTGACGATGTTGGCAACAATATAGTCAAACCACACAATTATATATAATGCACAGCGGAAGCATAAGATAAATATTTAAATTTCAACCTCTGATTGTAATATCAAAATGTATTACAGGGGTTGAATATATCCATAGTGGATCGTAAATAAATATAAAGTATTGTTCCATCAGATACTGCAATCAAGCTTGCGAGGCTTATCCCGACGCTAGGGAGCTAATACCAGCCAATTTACGTTTAGGTACCTGCACTTAATCTTTTTGGGGAAAATACGTCAGTTTACACTGGTAAATACATTCAACTGACACATTTGAAAATGTTTATTAAAATTGATTTGAATGCACAAGGCACAAACTCTTTTATAACTTGGGAAATTCATAATGATCTTGTGAACGTTTTACATGTTCTTTTATGCGTTCAGTAGCCCGGGTCGTGCCGGGTTAAAGATTTATAGACACACCACGTTTGCGTAAAACCGTAGTATAAAAACCAACGGCTACGTCTTTTAATTTTAATGTCGACACTTTATACCGGGTGTACGCCTACACCGGGATGTCGATGGTCGTGGCCATTTCGTAAAATGATGCCAAGGATATCCGGGACAACGGTCATTAAACCCCCCAAAGGCTTATAAGCAACAAAACTGTTTAAATGAGCCGATCATATTTAATCAATTAACCACCTAAGCGATGGAATTATATAATGCTCAATCAAGCGGTATTAATATACCGTAACCCAAGCCCATATAGGGGAAATAAGTTAAAGTATTTACCTTTGCAAGTATAAATCCTTAATTTAGATCAAGTCACCGATAGCTTTTACTGGGGCTCCTAATCTGGAACGAAGGTTTTAATTAACCTCTTAGAATTCTAACGGTCCTTATATTAGCCGTAGCTTAAACCGGTTGATTCCGATATATAGATATGGTTAATTCGCACGAAAAGGCGAAAACCGAGAATGGAGTATGATTTGGACCCAACAAGTTCAGCGACTTGTTTTATATGGGTTTATAGTTCATACTCTGGATTTTGGGGTTCAAATAATATAATTTGACCCATATCGGCTATTGCACGAAAACTAGTTCCATGAGCCGTACCGTGTGCGCAAATAGGCGAAACGGTTAACTATGAGAGTCGTACGCTTATTTCCTAAGTCAATATGCCTTAAAAGTATTTTGGTATCAGTAGGATACCTTCCGTAATGCCCGTAACGAGTTTAGGTTTATATTATGCCCCGTAGGGGCTTTTCGGTCATTTTAAAGACTTTAAAAAAAACTTTTCGAGTTCTACAGGAAATCTGAGTTTCCCGAACAGTTTATAAAGTTTAAAATACTTTATTTATTATTTAAAATCAGTGGCAACTGGAATCGGGTCAAAAGACCTTGTAGAACTCCCGTTTTGGCCAAAAAGGGCATATTCGGTATTTACCGAACCGTAGCCATAACCGCAGGTTATGAGCAAGGTAAAAATTATTAAAAATCTCTAAAATTCCCAAAATATTATTTTACCACAGTGGGTAAAAGTTTTGGTGACGAAAACTTGGGTTAGATGGGCGTTATGCTAATTGCGCCGTTAATTACAAAACTTTCTTAAAAGTGCGCCTTTTAGCATAACTCTCATTCTAGACCTCGGATTGACGTGAAACTTTAAGGACATGCTTATAATTTAATAAGCAAGGTTTTGGTCCGTTCACGTGTCCGAAATACTCGTTTTAATTTTAAAAGGCCGTTACGGTCAACTTTTAGGCGAATGACGGAAATACGTAAAAGACTCGGATAACTCATGAACCGACCACAGAGGCGTATACCAACATGTGACCTGGTCCTAAGAGAGTCCTAAGGTATATTTATACCTCACTAAAACGGGTCAGAACTGAAGTCAAAGCAAAAGTCAAACTTTTGCGACTTTCGGCTCTGAACCGGTTCAATACAGCAAATGATCGATTCAAACGAGCGCAAACAAGTTTATATACTTATTATCATGTTTTATGATTGTCAAAACAGGTTCCATAACATATACATTACAGATTATGCATAAATCGCTAAAATAGCTTTCTGTTGACTTTTTAACCGCACGTTTGACTCGATATTTGACATAGTTAGAGTGGTGATCAGGGGGAACCATTTTAGAGGTTTAATACCCACATAAATACCAACTCATAACCATTTTTGATTCATCATAAGACTGAACCATTACTGATTTATTGTAAAGTCAAACCGTAGTTACGATGGTTTGGTTTTTAGCTAAAAACTAAGCATAAACTGAACTATGGATGATCAAGGTAACTTACAGAAGTTAGTACTTGAATATGGAGCAGAGAAGAATGCTTGGAGCTTCTTAGAATGATCAGATAGTGTGTTTTTGTGTTGTGTGTATGTTATGAGCCAAGCATGCTATTTATAGTGGAACTAAGCCCTCTAGCTCACTAAATAACAACCTATACTGACCATGATGGTAAGTAGATGTCCCCTGAGTGATATGGGTCGAGTAGGGGGCTCCCATACCTCATTTATTGGGGTTGATCGTTCACTATGCTCAAAAGTCAAGAAAACACAAAGTTTCTGCATCTGGGCGTCCAATGCGGCCCGCATGGGAGTTCCCATGCATTATAACGCGGGTCGCCTGAGTTTAATAAATCAGATGCGTAATTGAGGTGGCTCGCGGCCCGCCTCAACTTACCCCTAACCTTCACGCGGGTCGCGAGAGGTTATAATTTCAGGATTTTCAAATCCTTTTGCAATGATTGCAGAATCCAGCCATTAATAACGAAATCTTTCGTAATGATTCGCCTGACCTTTCGGTTTTGAAGGGGTAACTTTGCGGTTTGGCCCTCGGTTATTTACCGATAGGGGCCTCGTGTTATTTACCCGCATTATTAAGTCCCCGGTTTATTTATTAATTATATTGGAAAGCCTTAACTTTCACTATTGACGCTTTTAACCCTTCTTCTACGAATTTGATCGTAACTTTCTCGTTTCATATCGAAACTTCGCGAAATTCATATATTTTATTTTGGTGAGGGTATAATGCCGTTACAAAGTCTTTGGAACGTTAAAGGGTCACTCAGAGGTATTATTAAACATGTTGACACAGTTAACCCCTGTAGTTTGTAATCTCTCACTTTCTTCCGCGTTTTGTTTTTGTACGATCTATAATTTATTCGCTTGAAGGTTTAAGCATTATTTAGGGATACTATACAGTATATTTACCCTTGTTGACATTTATAACCCTCGAATTTATATACTTTCAAGGTTTGTCAAAATTAGTCCTTTATTTATTATAGATGCCACGTGTAAACAAATGACACGTGTTAACACATCATTGGACACAAAAATTCGAGGTGTTACATCCTCACCCCCTTAAAATAAATCTCGACCCGAGATTTACTCAAATAAATAGGGGTATTTTTCTTTCATTGTAGCTTCGACTTCCCACGTATATTCAGGACCTCTATGAGCATCCCATTTGACTTTTACAATCGGTACGTGCTTTCTGCGAAGCTTCTTCACCTGTCGATCTTCAATCGACAAAGGTTTTTCTATGAACTTTAAGCTCTCATCTATATGCACATCTGTGTGTGGAATCACCAACGATTCGTCGGCGAAGCACTTTTTGAGATTGCAGATGTGGAACACATTGTGAATTCCATTGAGCTCTTCAGGCAAGTTTAGTTTATAGGCAACTGATCCGACTCGTTCAATGACCTCAAAAGGCCCTATGTATCTCGGACTCAGCTTGCCCTTCTTGCCGAAACGCATCACCCCCTTCCAGGGTGACACCTTAAATAATACCTTTTCACCCACTTCGAAGTGAAAATCCTTACGCTTTGGATCAGCGTAGTCACTTGCTCAGGCAGTCCATACTGGGTATCTCCTTGAATGGTAAGTGGTTCACCAGATGGAGTCTTGATCACCACTTGCTTCTTATTGCAGACAATCTGGGCCTGGTTATGAGATAACCAGTCCATACCCAAAACTATATCGAAACCGGCTAGCTTCAACGGAAGTAGGGTCAAGGGAAAAGAGTGGTTCCTAATGGATATGGAACATCCCTCTAAAATGGTTGAGGCGGTTTCTAAGGTGCCATCAGCTAGTTCCACCTCATACTTCACACTTAAAGTCTTGACAGGTATATTCAACAATTTGCAAAACTTATTGTCTACAAAAGATTTATCAGCTCCTGAATCAAATAGTACCCTTGCATAGACATCATTTATAAGAAAGGTACCTGTGATCACGTTGTCATCTTGCACAGCTTCCTTTGCGTCCATTCTGAAGACTCTAGCATTAGTCTTCTTTCCTTCATCAGCTTTCTTTGCATTCTTTGGGCAATTTGTCTTAATGTGCCCCTTCTCATTGCAACTGTAGCACGTTGCATCCTTCAGCTTCTTGCACTCGAGGGTTTTATGTTCTGTGGATTTGCAGATCCCACAACGACCCATCTGAGATTGGGATTTGGAGTCAAGTCTGCATTTCCCATAATGGTATTTCTGGCAAGTCTTACACTTGGGCTTATCCCCAGACTGATGCCCATCTTTCCTTGAACCAGATCCCTTCCTGTGGTCGTTGTTCCCACGGTGCTTCTTGTTCGATCGACGCGAGTTGTCGTCATCATCATGCTTTCTCTTCTCGGCATCCTTGTTCCTCAGCGATCTCTGCCTGACCGCATCTAGAGTGAGGGATAAGGATATATCAGCTACTGACCTGAATGTAGCTGGCCGAGAGGCTTTCACACTAGCCTTGATTTCTGGGGCCAAACCCCCAATGAAACGCGCGATCCTCTTGGGTTCCGGGGTCACCAGGTATGGAACCAATCTGGACAGGGTGTTGAAACTTGTGAGGTACGCCTGGCAATCCAGGTTCTTCATGACCAGAGATAGAAAATCAGACTCTATCTTTTCAACCTCGTACTGAGGGCAGTAATTTTCTTTGATAAGAGCAACAAATTGCTCCCAAGACATGTTGTACAAAGCAACTTTTCCAGAGGCTTGGATCAATGACCTCCACCAGGCCAAGGCCTCACCCTTGAATGATTGTGACACAAACTTCACAACATCCTTTTCAGCACACCCGCTGATATCAACCACCGTGTCCATCTCATCTAACCATGTCATGCAGTCTATCGCTCCTTTTTCCCCTGTAAAATCCCGGGGTTTGCACGAAATGAAGTACTTGTAAGAGCAACCCTTATCACGGGGTCCTTGGTTCAGCACAACTTTTTGAGACGGGACACTGTGATGGTTTGAAGAGTGACGATCGTCATCTTTCTTCGGTTCTTCCTTCTTGGAGGGTGGTGGCTTGCTATGTGCCTCAGAATGAGTCTTGGGCTTTGAATGCAGTGCGGATAGCGTCCTACTTCGAGACCCACTATATTCCTCATACTGTCGTTCTAAGGCCGTTGTAACAGCGTTGTCTACTAACGCTTTCAATTCAGCACCCGTTATATTAATTCGGGCGTTATCATTCTCATTCTCCTTTGGATGACTATTAATCTCATCCGAGTCAGCCATTGAAATCTTGAGCTGCTACATAAGATAATGACAAAAGTTTTATTCGGGAGTTTATTATGGAATTGCCCTTTTTGGCAATTCATTAACCATGATAAACATAGACCATATTTGGTTAATTTGTTACTCACATTTATTTAGGATTTTAATACAACTTATCCTAATTACAAACAATATTGTTAGTGGCACAAAAGCCTAGTCATAGGGACATTTTGTATTACAAGCCTGGATTTCAGAGAATCAAGGAATGCAGGTTTGAACATAGTTCTTTACCTTTCTGACAGGGAGTCATAGACCACAACTGTCTTTTGTCTTGTATGACAATGAGTATAGCCCGTAGGCACTACATCACTAATGGATGCTTGATAAGTGATCATCTTACTTGATGATTTAAACCCATGATTTATAAATCATTAATTTAGGTTTTGGAATCCTTAGAAGGATCCTTGTGTAAAATGACACGTGTGATTTTAACGAATCACGTCTGCCAGGAGTGTTAACATGTTTACAGAGGTTAACCGAAATCTGAATCTTTTAATCAGGTCTTACCATCTTGGCCGGGTCTTATAATGACACAAGGCTAGGTTACACCATTAAGATTCTTTATTTAATAACTGGTAGGCAGATTAATTGAAAAGGAATGATTTTTGATTTATTTATTTCATATATAATGTATATAAGGACAAAAAATGAATTTCATAAACTAACATTCCATTAAACCTAAAAAGGTTACACACTGCCTGTCACGACCCCCGACCCCATCTGGCCGGAATCGGTGCCGTGAGCAGTCCAGTGGTACCGGTGATTATTTTTGAAAAACATTGCAGCGGAATTTTCATCAGGACCGTGAGTTAGGAAAAATATCAGAGTTTATAAAACACCGGATTTGAATTAAATGGGATAAACTCCTGTTTTACAATGGTAGCTTTAATAAAGATAAATTTTATTTTATAAAACAATATTTCTTAATTTGATTAAAATAAACCACTTCTCGATGCCTTTCAGTGCCGTATCTAGCCTTTATTCCAATCTATGGTAATTACCTGAAACATGTTTGAAAAAGGTTTTGTCAGTGGAAAATACTGAGTGAGATCATTCGATTTTTATAAAATATATTGTTATACCTTACAATATTAAGGTTTTTATATTTATTTGTATTTACCCCACTCAATCAGTATTTTGTCACATGATGGCAGTTCCAATATAACAGCAATAATATCACTCAATGGCTTACTTTCGTCCAATAGTGAATTTATCAAATAACTATACTGTACTATTATTCAATTTATCTGTCATTAGGCGATTCCTGTGACGGGGTCATATCACTGTTGATCATTCTTTCAACTAGTGACTCTGGTTATATCACTGTTGATCATTCTTTCAACTAGTGATTCTAATTATAACACTGTTGATCATTCTCTCAACTAGTGTCTCTGGTCATATCACTGTTGATCATTCTTTCAACTAGTGACGCTGGACATGATAATGTCCTATGATATTACTTTGTCAAATATATTATTTATGGCACAAAATCATGTAATCCAGAATAATGACATTTTATGTCAACTATTATAACTTATCCAATATGTCAATTCACTAATTGTAATATCATGATATAGTAACCTAACTACAAATAGAATACATTAGACTTGACTTTATTATGGTATCTACCATTTAGATTTATTCTTAAACATACATTAAATTTAATGTTAAGATAATATTAGTTATTGTTGGTGCATGTTTGTGACAACAGCTTAGATTTGGTCTTTGGATATCTTGTAATTAGTTAAACGATAAACAGTAAGCGGGTTTAGCTTTGTAATAGTTAGTTGTTATGTTTGGGCTAACTAAACCCAAGGAATTGGGTGATGGGGGCGAATTGGGCCTGTCCAATTCGCAGCCCATGATGTTTGACCTAGCCCAGTTGTGAACCTTGTGTTATATAAACAAGGTTAAACATTAGGGTTTAGGTTAATCAGAAAAAACAGTTGTGTGAGAGAGCAATTTCGTGAGAGACATAGTCTTAGACGAATTAGGGTTTGGTTGGTTGTAATACGCAAGTTTGATAATCAATAGAAACCCAGTTGAAAGTGAATTCTGTTTCCTACACGTTTTCTGCTGATTCTGATCAAGAGGATTCCGCACTCTTGATTAGAAAGACGATTCTGTGACGATCCATAAGACTCAAGGGGACCTACAATTGGTATCAGAGCGTTAGGCTCTTGATTGCTCGGTTCAGAATTGTTTGTTGCAGAAACAGGGAGTAAAAATTCGAAATTTTTGAAACCTGATAATTAGGGTTTTAAAATTTTCGAAATTTTGGTGTGTTTTGATTCTGATTTTTTATTTTTGTTGACTGTTTTGATCTTCTGGTTTGTTTTGTTTGTTGGTTTGCAGGTTTTTCTGGAAAGATTTGGCTGATTCTGGAATAGTTTGTGGCTGATAGACTTGAAGATTCGAAGACTGTTCTTCGTGTTCTTCGTGTTTATTAAATCAGTTCTTCATAATTTTCGGTTTTAAGTTGCTGATTTGGTGTTTTGATTTTGCAGATAAGTGTTGGAAAATCTGAAAAATCTTCAAAAATTCGAACAGATTGACTTTCCATAGCTGCTGGGCGAATTTAGCTGTTTCTGGCGATTTTGACTGATCTGCGAACTTAACCCAGCAAACTTACCGGCGAACTTAAATCCAAAGGCGACTTTGGTGATCGTATAACTTTCCACAGCGAAGTTATTACGATTCTCGGCGAATTTACTGTTCGTCGTATTCGCGAAATAGAGCAGCGAAAATAACCAGCGAACCTTATCAGCGAATTTAACTGATTACCTAGCGAAATTAAGCATAAACCAGCGAAATTAAGAGAGGATTTAAGTCTGGAAAATCCCGATTTCGGTTTTTGACATTATATATCATTGGATTCGTCTTTTCGAGACGATTCTAACGGTGTAATTTGGTAACCACTGTTTTCGGACGACTTCTGTACGGTTTTCTCAGTCTGTTAACGTTAAGATGTCAAACATGTCTACTTTGAACGAGCTGTTGAAGATGGAGCATGAGGTTGGTACTACCAACAAACCACCTAAGATGATGAAGGTGGAAAATTATCTAACATGGAAGGATCGTTTTCAGTCCTTCATTGAATATCAGGATACGCGCATGTGGATATGCATCGAAGATGGTTACGTAAATCCAACACACGACTTTGAGGGCAGACCACGTCGAACAGAATATGTGAACATGCAAGATAATGATAAAAAGATGTATGAGGCTGAAAAGAGAGCCTTGGCTGCAATCAAAATGTCGTTGCCTGATAGCATCAAACATACCTTCAAAAAGTACACTAACTCAAAGGATATGTGGGATGCTTTGGAGAAAAGATACGCTGGTAATGCTGATGTCAAAAAGAACAAGATTGATCTACTAAAGAAGCAGTTTGCTGTTTTCAAGTACATGAAGCATGAGTCACTTGAAGACGTCATTACTCGTTACTACCATCTGATGTCAGAAATGGACAATTATGAGATCGATTGCTATTCTGATGTAGAGAAGAATGACAAGCTGCTAGATGCTTTGCCTACTAAGTGGGATATCTACACTTTAATGATCAAGGGTGAAGCAGATTATGAAACAAAAGAGCTTGAAGAGGTTGTAGGAAAGTTGAGAGCTTATGAGCTCAGCATGAAGAAGAAAGATACTGGATATGATCAGGTTCAAGATCCGGCAGTGTACAATGGGCTTACATCTTCTTCATCTCACAACGCTTCTAGCGACTCTGCTATTGCGTTTTTATCATGTGAGAATGAGCAGGTTATGGTGAATCAGGATGGTGATGTGTGTTTTGTTGCTGCTTCAGGAGGATCATCAGGAGTTAAGAAATCGTCAGCTTCTAAGCAGAGTACTACTGCTAAGTCAATGCCAATGAGTGTGAAGTCTGCTGAAGAGCATCTGGCTCTACTTGCTTCGTTTGTTGCTTCCTATGAAAACTATATTCAGGGAAAGATTTCTGATCCTGCTACTTTAGATGAAGACTATGATCAGATTGACCCTGATGATCTTGAAGAGATGGATTTGCAATGGCAAATGGCCATGATTTCTAGGCGTGTGAAGAGGTTTATGAATAGAACTGGGAGGAAATTTGTTGGAAGGAGCGTTGGTTTCGACAAGACCAAAGTGAGGTGCTTTAATTGTCAAAGTTATGGGCACTTTGCTAGGGAATGTCAGAAACAAAAGCAAGATAATTCGAGCCAGAGTTCAAACAACAGAAATGCATCAAACAACTCTAGCTCAAAGGCGTTGATCTCTACTGCAAGAGAGGGTTCATATGATTGGAGCATTCACTTAGAAAATGATGGGGATGTCTCTCAAGCATTCATGGCAGAGATTACTCCAATTGATGATGGTGAAGCTAAAGTAGATGATGCAGAAGTGAAAGTGGATGCAGAGGTGAAGGTAGAGAATAAAGCTGAAGAAAAGAGAGTTGATCAGACAACAGGTGCTGAAGATGAAAAACAAAAGTCAGAATATGAAAGAGAAGCTGAGGAAAAGGATGCTAAGTATAAACAATTGGAAGCTCAGCTTGCTGCTCTAATGGCCAACCTTGACAAACAAACTGGAGAGGTAAAATCTAATTCTGTGTGTTTAAAATGTTGTGAACTGCAGGGTGAGGTTGACAGGTTGTCTGCACAAAACAAAAGTTTGGTAAGCGAAATGTCAAAAATTAAAGAATCAAACTTTTTTGCTAAAAGAAATGAAACGTCATACTTGAAGAAAATAAAAGGTTATGAAAGTGAACTTGAAGCCGTAACCTGCAAATTAAATGAAAAACTTCAAGTCATTGACTTAGCTCATGACATGATGGCTGAGAAAACAAAAGAAATTTCTGATAAAAACAAAGAGTTGTCAGATGCTCAACTCAAAATTGTTGAACTTGAAAAGAAATTGGGTCAATTCAGGGATTCTGCTTTTGTTATGAAACATATGATGGGTGGGTTAAAGAAGAGTAATGACAAGACTAGTGTCTGATTTCAAGGCTTTAATGAAGTCCCACCTCCTCTTAGTCATGATTATTCATTCCTACCTGATGAAGATGAGCTAACCAAATTCATGTCAACAGCACCGATTAGTTCCACAGCAGGTCGAGGAGAGGAGTCTGAGAGAGATGAGGCCAAGAAGTATAATAACAGCAAACCTGTTTTGAAAACGAAAACCTCACAACCTAGGACTAAAAACTCAACTTCTGTTAAAAAGATTAGTTTTGTTCAAGGAAGTGACATGCAAAACGAAACAGCTGTTATTGAAAATGAATCGAACGTAGAGTTTGCTAAAAATAAAAACAATGAAAATTCTGAAATTAAGCAAACTAAACCAAATCCTTCTGTGGCACCATCATCAAAACCTGAATCTAGTTCAAAGGCTTCAGATAAGAAGTCTTCGAAAAGGATGTCATGCTTCAAATGTCACACCAAAGGACATGTAGCTAGCTGCTGTCCTAACAAAACGAATGAAGCACAGGTGAATGAGAGGAAGAGAGAGAAGTCACCAGAGAAGAATGGTGATAAGCAGGAGAGAGAGTCCAACTCTCCAAAGAAATCTGCTCCTAAGCAACCAGAGCCAGTTGCTGTTGGTGAGGATAAGGCTGAAAAAGGAACTCCACAAGTTCCTCGTTTTCAAAGAAATCAACCTAGACTTCAGCCTAGATCTCCACCAGGCAGATTTGAGAGACCTAGAAGCAGTTCACCAAGAATGAACAATCAAAATACAAATAATTTCAGAAGTCAAGGTCAATATCAAAATCGATACCAAAATAATGGTAGTCGAAATTTTTATAACAATGGCTTTAGAAATTATAACTATAATGCTTCTTGGAATCAAAATCCAAATTTTAAAAGGTCAAATAGTCCAAACACACATAGGAACCCTCAGGACCAAAGACCTAGTGGAAGTCAAAATCAATTTCCAACAGGTCTAAGATCCAAGACTCCAGTTAGGAGTAATGGATATTGGATGGACGTTCCGGTGGTTGGTGAATTTGGACGACCCAAGACCATTAAGGCTTGGGTCCCCCAATCTAACTAATTTCTTGGTTGGTGTGTGCAGGAGCTGCTAAGGAGGATTATCAACTTGTGGTATGTTGATAGTGGCTGCTCCAGGCACATGACGGGGGATGCGAGGTTGTTGACTGAATTTGAAGAATATGATGGAGGACAAGTGAATTTTGCAGGTGCAAAAGGTGGTAGAATTACAGGTCGAGGAAAGGTGACCAATGGGAAGATCACACTGGACAAAGTGAACTATGTTGAGCAGCTTAAACACAATCTTATGAGCGTGTCACAAGTCTGCGACAAGGGTCACTCGGTCCATTTTACCAAGAATGAAGCTTTAGTGCTGAAACCAGGTTTGAAGATACCGGACGATTGGATAGTGATGCGAGCGCCAAGGAGAAATGACACTTATGTCATGGACATGGGTGCTAAGGATCCAACTGCAGTGGTGGCATGTTTACTATCAAAAGCATCTGAAGCTGAATCGATGTTGTGGCACAGACGCATGGCCCATATTCACTATCGCAAAATGAACTATCTTGTTAAAAATGAGCTAGTGAGAGGGGTTCCATTGCGGAGGTTTCAAGTGGAAGACAAATGTCTTCCATGTCAAAAGGGAAAACAACACAAGAAACCTCATAAATCAAAAACAGTAAATTCCATAGATGCCCCTTACGAATTACTTCACATGGATCTATTCGGTCCAGTGAACGTGAGGAGCATAGGTGGAAAGTACTATTGTTTAGTTGTCACTGATGATTACTCACGTTATTCATGGGTTTTCTTTTTAGGTACAAAAGATGAGACAGCAGAGATGTTGATAGATCTTTTTACAAAATTGGAAAACGTCCATGATGCAAAGATCAAGAGGATAAGGAGTGATAATGGCACGGAGTTCTAATATCGTATTCTGGATCTCTACTGTCTTCGCAAGGGAATTGAACATCAATATTCTGCACCTTATACGCCTCAACAGAATGGAGTTGCTGAGAGGAAAAACAGGACGTTGATTGAAGCCGCTAGGACAATGCTTTCAGATTCTAAGCTACCAGTTCTTTTCTGGGGAGAAGCTGTGAATACAGCTTGCTATGTCCTAAACAAAGTTTTGACTGTTAAACGTTTTAACAAAACTTGTCATGAATTAATGTTTAACAAGAAACCAAACTTAGAAGGCTTTGAACCATTTGGATTACGCTGCACCATTGTGCGAAATAAAGATAAACAAAAATTCGGTGAGGTGGCTGACGAGGGCTACTTTCTAGGTTACGTACCTGGCGCACCGAATAAAAGGGTTTTTAATCTAAAAACTGGTAAAATTGAGGTTGTGTTTAATGTTGAAATCACTTCTTACAAACCTCAACAGTCAACGAGTGGACCAGCTATATTATATGATTATGAAAGTGTCTTTAAATCATTTAATATTCCTGAGTTTTCCAATGCAGATGAGTCTCAGCTGATTCAAACAGTGATTGGTGATGATGAAGGCGAGTTCATGCCTAGATCAAATGTTGATACAACAGATG
Organism: Helianthus annuus; assembly: GCF_002127325.2. Taxonomy (NCBI): domain Eukaryota; kingdom Viridiplantae; phylum Streptophyta; class Magnoliopsida; order Asterales; family Asteraceae; genus Helianthus; species Helianthus annuus. Next base: position 144,591,577 of record NC_035439.2, read on the forward strand.
CTCCGGGACCTTCTCAAGATGCTGCTGATACTGATTCAAGTGATGATGAACCCGAACCCAATCAGGGGGAGGATTTCATTAATCCGTTTGCGGATCAGCATATTCAGGGGGAGGTTGGCTCAAACCTTGGTGACAATTTAGAAGTCGATGCTGTTGCTACTACACGAGCAAATAGAGATCATCCAGTTGACATGATACTGGGAGATCCTACTGCAGGTGTTCAAACAAGAAGAAGCATAGCAGCGAATACAGGGTTATTTGTTTCAATTGAGAAGACTGGGATTGTGAACGAGTGCTTGTACAGTTGCTTTATTTCCCAAGAGGAGCCGAAGAACATTCATATGGCTCTTAAAGACAATTCATGGGTTGAAGCAATGCAAGAGGAACTGGCCCAGTTTGCTAAGTTGAAGGTTTGGGAGTTGGTTGATCTTCCTAAAGGTGAAAGAGAGATTGGCACTAAATGGGTGTTTAGGTGCAAGAAGGATGAAAGAGGTATAGTCACGCGAAACAAGGCTCGATTGGTGGTCAAAGGTTTCAATCAGCAAGAAGGGATTGATTACAATGAGGTGTTTGCACCAGTGGCAAGGTTGGAGGCAATTCGTTTGTTTCTGGCTTTTGCTTCATTCAAGGGCTTCAAAGTTTACCAACTAGACGTGAAGAGTGCGTTTCTTTACGGGAAAGTCCAAGAAGTGGTGTATGTCTCACAACCAGATGGGTTCGTTGATCCAGATTATCCAGATCGAGTGTACAAACTTGATAAGGCTCGTATGGGTTACATCAAGCTCCCAGGGCGTGGTACGAGACACTGTCTACACATCTGATAAAGAATGGTTTTGAAAGAGGTCAGATTGACAGTACACTGTTCATCAAGAGGAAGAAGGAAGATTTTCTGCTGGTACAGGTGTACGTGGATGACATCATCTTTGGGTCATCTGATGAAAGCATGTGTAAAGAGTTCGAGCAGGTGATGAAGAGCAAGTTCGAAATGAGTGCTATGGGTGAGCTGTCCTACTTTCTGGGATTACAAGTTGAACAGAAGGCGGATGGGATGTTTATTCATCAAACAAAGTATGTGTATGACATTTTGAGTCGGTTCAAAATGAATGATTGCACTACTTCCAACACACCCATATGTGAAAATCACAATCTTGGCCCAGATCATGAAAGTACTGAAGACGTTGATCCTACTCAATACAGGGCAATGATTGGTTCTCTAATGTACTTGACTGCTTCAAGACCTGACATCATGTTTGCCGTATGCTTGTGTGCCAGATATCAGGCGAATCCTAAAGAGTCACACATGAAAGCAGTAAAGCGAATTATTCGTTACTTGAAGGGGAAACCTAAACTTGGGTTGTGGTATCCAGCTGATAGTGATTTGACGTTTGTTGCTTACACTGACTCAGACTTTGGAGGATGCAAATCGAACAGGAAGTCTACAACAGGTGGTTGTCAGTTCTTAGGAGGCAGGATCGTGTCTTGGCAATGCAAGAAGCAATCCTGTGTGTCTACCTCTACGTGTGAAGCTGAATATATTGCTGCTGGAAGCTGCTGCTCTTAGGTTCTCTGGATTCAACAGCAGATGCGCGATTACGGTTTGGATTTCACTCGTACTCCTATTATGATAGACAATAATGCCACTATTTCAATAACTAATAATCCCGTGAACCACAGTCGCACAAAACATATTGACATACGTCATCATTTTATACGGGATTGTGCTGAAAAGAGACTAATTGAATTGCATCGAGTCGACACAGAGGATAACCTGGCAGATCTTTATACTAAAGCATTTGACAGGGCTCGCTTTGAACACTTAGTCGAACTCAACGGGATGAGGAATCCTGAATAACTGGTTTTTCATAAGAATTTTTGTAAATAGTTTACTGCTTTTCTTAAAAAATCAAAAAACAAAAAAAAAAAAAAATTGAAAAATCAAAAACATAAAAAAAATAGAAAATCAAAAATGGGTTATCACTGTGTGAAAAGAAGAAATGATAGTACATCAGCAAGTTAGACTGTCACACTGAACTTGAAATTAAATTGCTTAAGTGTGATAGCAGCTTCATCATACGATGTACCAGTAGGCAAAAGCATGAAATAATCAACTTACCAATGTGATATAAACTTAAATGAACTGAATATGAGTGGGGAACACATTAGTGGTGTATGGTTTAATGACCTTAATTCTTGCGTTGATAGATTGCCAAAATCTGAAGTTTTGGGTCTTTATACTGTTGTTTTATCTAGGGATATCTTGGCTGTATGTCTGTTAGAACTAAAATTGTACATGACCCCAGGAAAGATAGTCACTTGGAATTAGCTCATTTCTATTTGAATGTCTGTATATTTCCCGATACACACAATTTTGATCTGATTCTGAAATCTTCTCTGAAAAAAGTCGTGTACCTCCTCTGCTGCATCCAGATATATGCTGACCTGGAGGTGCTAGGCAACGACAGCTTCTGCTGCATCCAGATACATGCTGACCTAGCTGTACGTTGTCGCGCTATAGATCTAATCCACCCGAAAGAGGCCCTCTAGTGCCCAAAAGAAACCCAAGAAACCTATATCAAACTGAGAAAATCTCATTTGATTTGTATATTATACCATCTCTACTAAAGATCTATTCTGTTCTCTTCTCAACCTATTCCCAGTTAAGATTTCAGAACTCTGGATTGGACTTGTGAAATATGTGGTAGGGAAGATACTTGCATGATAGAGTGTGTTGTTTATATTTCCAGGATTTGATTTATATTTATTTGGGTGTTCATGGTTACGAAATCAAAACATGATAAAACAGGTTAAATGCAGAACTAGACACAGACAGGATATCTTAAAGGATGAATTCAGTATACTCACCTACTACGATGAATCTTTGTGCATACCTTGATCGTGGGGGTATATCCTGAAGTGGGACACGCTCGTATTTCAGAAAATAAAATTACCTTAACGTATCATATGGTAATGGTACTTGAAATGTTCATGCATTTTGTTTAAGTGGACAAACATACTGGTAATCGTCTTGAATTGCTTTTTACGAAAAATTAAATAAAGAATTATATGATTGTGTGAAACAGTTTGCTTGTGCTGATATGATCTTCTTACCAGTGATTCTCACAAAAATAGAGTGTTTATTGTTTTTGTTATTTACTTGCTTTCAGAAAAATATAAAAATCCAAAAATAGTGTCTTTTTCTGTTTAAAATTCTTAACGTACGGAAAACTGTTATTCTTGGAGGAATTGTTACTGATAGGGGGAGACGGTGTTAGAAAGTGAGTTCAAAATTTTAAAATCAGGCAGGTTCTTCAGTGTTGGACAAAAGTTTTGCGTGTTGGTGATAAGTTGAAAATGCTTAATCTGTTATACAGTTTAACTAATCTCTTGAAAAATAATAATTTATTTAACTTTGTTGAAAAATTCTTATGGTTTCTCGAGATGTTTGTTTTATAGTATACAGATTGAAGCAGTTTGTTGCTGAGAAGTTGCTGTGAAGTGTGAAGATGAGAGTTTGCTTGGATGCATGGTAGAACCTCCTTTCTATATTGCAGACAATGTTGAAGAGTTGAAGATTGCTTTGCAAATGCTGAACTGGAGTTTACTCAAACGCTAACGTGTTGAAGATTTGGTGATTGGATGCATCAGCTTAGGGGGAGTCTGTTGCTGACAGAAGCTGTTGAAGCTGAAGCTATCCAAAGACCAAAGACAGTGCGAGACTACATGAAGATTGCAAGAAGACCGAAGACAAAGTTTTGACTCAAGACAAAGTTTTATGAAGCTATTGTCAAGGGGGAGTTTGTTGGTGCATGTTTGTGACAACAGCTTAGATTTGGTCTTTGGATATCTTGTAATTAGTTAAACGATAAACAGTAAGCGGGTTTAGCTTTGTAATAGTTAGTTGCTATGTTTGGGCTAACTAAACCCAAGGAATTGGGTGATGGGGGCGAATTGGGCCTGTCCAATTCGCAGCCCATGATGTTTGACCTAGCCCAGTTGTGAACCTTGTGTTATATAAACAAGGTTAAACATTAGGGTTTAGGTTAATCAGAAAAAACAGTTGTGTGAGAGAGCAATTTCGTGAGAGACATAGTCTTAGACGAATTAGGGTTTGGTTGGTTGTAATACGCAAGTTTGATAATCAATAGAAACCCAGTTGAAAGTGAATTCTGTTTCCTACACGTTTTCTGCTGATTCTGATCAAGAGGATTCCGCACTCTTGATTAGAAAGACGATTCTGTGACGATCCATAAGACTCAAGGGGACCTACAGTTATAATTGTGGTCATGCTATTATTAGCTAACTTTCTGGCTAATCGTAAAGAAGATCAAATAATGTATAAAACTTCCCATACCAGCAGTTAATATAATAATTTAATCACTGTAAGTATAACTGGTAACCATTTAGGATTTTTAGAAAGCATTTATAATATAATTGTATCACAAAAAGGTGATAAAAATGTGATTAAAGAGTATGGACTCACAAACGGTGAGAAAAGAGAAATGAACTCACATTGCAGATTTCTACGGGCAAAGTTTAGTCTATAGGTAAGCCTTGATATATTGCTGATTCAATTTGGGCAGAGTCTAGCCTACTGATTAACCTAATAACAATTTACACAAACGGGGTTGTAACTAATACAACAGTTACGACAATTCACGAGATTAAACCCTCACATCGATTAACAAGTGCGATACTTTAATAATTCAATCGGATTCACAACGAATAACGGAGCATAGTCCGAATTCGAACAACACTCAAATATTCAAGTCGAAATCACGACGAATAATCAAAGTACAAGCTCAATTTGAGCAGCACCCGGATAATCGTTGGATAGTTACAATCGATCGGACGTTGAATCGTAATAGCGATCGAGTTATTACCCTGATTGCGGCAGCGTTTCGAGGTGTGTGTGTGTTTGAGTAGTAGAAGAAGTATAACTCGACGTCAATTGAGAATTTGAGCGTCGTTTTTGTGCCCAGAAGCAAGTCCCGAAGCCTGCTATTTGTACACGAATTTGCTCCTGCTTATGGACCGTAAGCCTGAGCCCTTACGGTCCGTAAGGGACACCTAAAATTCTTTGGCTTGCCCCCCACGGGACTAGCCCTGATGAGTCAACAGTTTTGGCCAATAGAATTTAAACAACGTTTTAAGTAGATAATCGTCAACTAGGGTTTACCCCCTTGAGTTTTAGGGGCCTTGATCCTGATTTTGATTGTTCTGAAACTTTCAGGGTTTGTGCAGAATTACTTGGGTGTCTTAATTAGGGTTTTCTTATTGACTAATTATCACTCTAATTATTGTTTTTAGTGAGAGTCGTTACATTCTCCCCAGCTTAATAAAAATCTCGTCCTCGAGATTTGGCTAGGATATTTCTTTTAGATTTATGTCATAATTTAGTCAATAAAACTAGATTCTTAAGGTAAATGACACAGAATCAAATTTTGTGAATACGAGTTGTATAAGTAGGATTCAAAAGTTCAACTAAAATAGTTCAAGAAATCGATGACAACCGGATGAGATGAAATGATATAGTTTCAAATGGGACTAGGTTCAAGCCAACAGATATATGATCAAATAGATATCTGTTTTCAATTTGTGAATGATTCTTTTAGAATAAAATTCATGGTCAAAAGAAAACTTACTTTGATTGGCAACTGAGGAAGACTCAGAATCAATAAGCTCAAAATGAAATAATAGCACGAAAATGATTATCAATTATCGAATCATAAGAGAAAAATCAGTGGGTTGACATTATTGAATTTGCAAGGATACACCGAAATACAACAGAGTTTAGTGTATCATTGTCTTAATACATAATTGCATCAAGACTGCTTTCAAATGATGAGTCAAACGAAAGATATACGTGGGTTTTGAATGATTCGTATGCTTTATGATAAGCTACAAGTTTATAACGACTCCGCAAGGTGTCGTAATGATTAGAATAATCCAATAATTACGGTGCCCGAACAATTTCACCGTATAATCAACTGAAAGTTTAAATGAAGAAAACTTGGATATTCAAAATAGGAGGTTCAATTTAAAAAGACCAAATGAAATATTATAGAATTTTCGATAAATGATGAAAGAAACGTTTAAGAAGTACACCGGAGTATGATACGAATTTGTGTACTGTTATCTTAACACATAGTTGTATTAAGACTGATTAAGAATATGAACCAAAAATTAAAATTCGTACATTAGGAGTGTATTTGGAAATAGCTCAAGCTTCAAGGTAAAGAAAACGCCACCACAAGTTGTCGTAATAATTGTAATAGTAGCGGTGAATGAAACGAGTTTCACCATCAAATGAAGTAAATCCGAATGTTTCAAATAACTCTAGTAGGATTTTTGAATTGAAACGGAAATAACTGAATAATGGTTTTCGATCAAAAATGATAAAGCAATAAAGATTACGAAACGCTCAATGGCTGATATAAAAATCATTAAGAGATACACTGAAATATGAAATGAATTTGTGTATCATTATCTTAGCACACGATTGTGTTAAGATTGCTTTTGATAAGATAAACTATCAAAGCGGATTTAATATAAATAATAATTAAACCCGTATGTAAGAGGTGCAACGAGATTAGCACAAGCTTCAAATTTGTGAAAACGTCACCACGAGGTGATCGTAACCAAATAAATGATTCAGTGGAAGTGAAAACCAAACAAGTTTGTTATGGATCTGAAATGGATGAAATATTTGACGGAATGTATTTATTTATGAACTTTTATTTGTACTAGGGTCAAATAATAACTTAACTTAGATATTATATATCAGTGACTACGTCTGGAATCATCTCTGCTTCTTGTGTAGTAAGTACGTATGCTCGCGCGTTCTTCTTAGCTCCGTCTGTTGTTCTAGCCTTGTTGTCAGATGCTTTGGTTAGTTTCGGGCAATATGGTTTGATGTGTCCTGTTTCCCCGCAATTGTAACAGACGTTAGTTTTCCTTCTACACTCTTCCTCTATATGCCCAGTCATCTTGCAGAAGTCACAGTAGGGTGTTTTCCTAAAATGACATCGTCCTGAATGCGTTTTGTTACAGTTTTTGCAGATAGGTTGCTCCAATGACGGTTCAATTTCTTTCTTCTTGAATTCTTGGAAAATTTTCTGGGCTAACTCTTTCTTTTTATTTTCTTCTCTTGTGCGAATTAGTCCATCTGTCAGCATGTTAGCTAGTTCAACTGCTTCCTCAATAGTCTGTGGTCTAACGGCCTTGACTATATCTCGGATTTCGCTAACTAATCCCCAAATATAACGAGAAATTAGTACGGGTTCTGGCGAAGCCAGAGTTGGTACCATTCTTGCATATTCGAAGAATGTTGTCGTATGTTCACGAAAATTCACATCTATCATTTTATGATTTAAGAACTTGTTAGTTATTCTTTCCTTTTCATAAGGAGGACAAAATTTTCTTTCTACCATTTCCTTGAATTTTTCCCAGTTTATGGCATAAGCCATGGCCCTTCCTTTTGCCTGAAGAATTGTATTCCACCATTCTAAGGCTTCTTCCTTAAAGAGATTAGATGCATACATCACCTTATCTTCTTCGGCACACTTGCTGATTGTAAGAACAGCTTCTGTCTTTTCCAACCATCGTAGAGCAGCCGTGGCACTTTCACTGCCCGCGAACTCGGTTGGTTTACATGCTAGAAATTCTTTGTAGGTACACCCGAGAGTCATGGCCTTCTTTCTCTTGGGGAATGGGGTTTTGGTAATATCATTATTACCACTATTGTCACTATGGTTAAAACTATCGTCACGGGTATGCTTGCTACTCGTAACTTTGGTGGGTTCTACGGGATTTTTAACAGCCTTAATTATTAAAGGTAAAGCATTAGTTATTCCTTGAGCTATTAGATTTTCTATAGCATTTTTATCCAAAGGATTTTCATTATTAGCATGAGCTTCTGGATTATGTGATACTTCATTCGACATCTGGATTGCAAATATTTTCACTTATTAATATCACAGAATAATTAAAACAAAATAATACCTCCAGGATATTATATGTGCATATTGACATATATATATTCATGTACAACACATAAGTTAATTTGTATTAGTTTCCTAACTTTATTGTTTAGGTATTAAAGAACACCTAAATAACTTAAACAAGTGGCTTAACTTATACTAAGGCATCTTTTCTTATTCATCAGATGTGCTACCAGTTAATAGCAATCTCCTAACTCTGTTATTTTAGTTTAAATATTATTATCACAACACTTATAGGCACAAAGTAGTGGCTTAGCTCTGATACCACCTTCTGTCACGACCCCCGACCCCAACTGGCCGGAATCGGTGCCGTGAGCAGTCCAGTGGTACCGGTGATTATTTTTGAAAAACATTGCAGCGGAATTTTCATCAGGACCGTGAGTTAGGAAAAATACCAGAGTTTATAAAACACCGGATTTGCATTAAATGGGATAAACCCCTGTTTTACAATGGTAGCTTTAATAAAGATAAATTTTATTTTATAAAACAATATTTCTTAATTTGATTAAAATAAACCACTTCTCGATGCCTTTCAGTGCCGTATCTAGCCTTTATTCCAATCTATGGTAATTACCTGAAACATGTTTGAAAAAGGTTTTGTCAGTGGAAAATACTGAGTGAGATCATTCCATTTTTATAAAATATATTGTTATACCTTACAGTATTAAGGTTTTTATATTTATTTGTATTTACCCCACTCAATCAGTATTTTGTCACATGATGGCAGTTCCAATATAACAGCAATAATATCACTCATTGGCTTACTTTCGTCCAATAGTGAATTTATCAAATAACTATACTTTACTATTATTCAATTTATCTGTCATTAGGCGATTCCTGTGACGGGGTCATATCACTGTTGATCATTCTTTCAACTAGTGACTCTGGTTATATCACTGTTGATCATTCTTTCAACTAGTGATTCTAATTATAACACTGTTGATCATTCTCTCAACTAGTGTCTCTGGTCATATCACTGTTGATCATTCTTTCAACTAGTGACGCTGGACATGATGATGTCCTATGACATTACTTTGTCAAATATATTATTTATGGCACAAAATCATGTAATCCAGAATAATGACATTTTATGTCAACTATTATAACTTATCCAATATGTCAATTCACTAATTGTAATATCATGATATAGTAACCTGACTACAAATATAATACATTAGACTTGACTTTATTATGGTATCTACCATTTAGATTTATTCTTAAACATACATTAAATTTAATGTTAAGATAATATTAGTTATAATTGTGGTCATGCTATTATTAGCTAACTTTCTGGCTAATCGTAAAGAAGATCAAATAATGTATAAAACTTCCCATACCAGCAGTTAATATAATAATTTAATCACTGTAAGTATAACTGGTAACCATTTAGGATTTTTAGAAAGCATTTGTAATATAATTGTATCACAAAAAGGTGATAAAAATGTGATTAAAGAGTATGGACTCACAAACGGTGAGAAAAGAGAAATGAACTCACATTGCAGATTTCTACGGGCAAAGTTTAGTCTATAGGTAAGCCTTGATATATTGCTGATTCAATTTGGGCAGAGTCTAGCCTACTGATTAACCTAATAACAATTTACACAAACGGGGTTGTAACTAATACAGCAGTTACGACAATTCACGAGATTAAACCCTCACATCGATTAACAAGTGCGATACTTTAATAATTCAATCGGATTCACAACGAATAACAAAGCATAGTCCGAATTCGAACAGCACTCAAATATTCAAGTCGAAATCACGACGAATAATCAAAGTACAAGCTCAATTTGAGCAGCACCCGGATAATCGTTGGATAGTTACAATCGATCGGACGTTGAATCGTAATAGCGATCGAGTTATTACCCTGATTGCGGCAGCGTTTCGAGGTGTGTGTGTGTTTGAGTAGTAGAAGAAGTATAACTCAACGTCAATTGAGAATTTGAGCGTCGTTTTTGTGCCTAGAAGCAAGTCCCGAAGCCTGCTATTTATACACGAATTTGCTCCTGCTTACGGACCGTAAGCCTGAGACCTTACGGTCCGTAAGGGATACCTAAAATTCTTTGGCTTGCCCCCCACGGAACTAGCCCTGATGAGTCAACAGTTTTGGCCAATAGAATTTAAACAACGTTTTAAGTAGATAATCGTCAACTAGGGTTTACCCCCCTTGAGTTTTAGGGGCCCTGATCCTGATTTTGATTGTTCTGAAACTTTCAGGGTTTGTGCAGAATTACTTGGGTGTCTTAATTAGGGTTTTCTTATTGACTAATTATCACTCTAATTATTGTTTTTAGTGAGAGTCGTTACACTGCCCTAAACGGGACTTTTAAAAGACGAAATACCTACGCAGAGGTTATACAGAAAACAAGTCCACGCAGGGACCAAATACTAGGATAGATGTCCTCGCAGGGACTGAAAAGGCAAGTCCACACAGGGACTGAAAGACAAATAAATGTCCACACAGGGACTTGATTAAAATAGGAAATACAATAGTACATATAGAGACTAATGATCTCGCTTCTTCTTCCCTTCTAACAGGTTTGCTTGGCCCTTGAGGAATCCACGATTGTTCTTACGCTCTTGCTCAAAGTCTCGTTCCACCCTGTTTAAACGGTGGAGGATCTCTTCCTGCTCCGGTGGGGAAAAACGTGGCTGCTGCGATAGGTGCTGAGCCGGAGGTCTAGCAGGTATTGGATACCCATGAGTTGAGTATCCCATTCCCCAAGGTGTTTCATAAGGTACCTCAGGATGAAGGGCGTGGTAGTTTGCCGCCGCTTCTATGTAAGGGTCGACACCAATGTAGTTGTAGTGAGTGTGAGCTGGCTGCTCAAACGGTTCATACGCTGTGGAACCGGCGTATGTAGGTATCGGGTTATCATAACCAAATGGTGGCGGAGGTGGTGCAACTTGTGTAGAATTCACCTCTGCAGGGTGATTAGAAGGTCCACCCATTTGTGGGTCTTCAGGCAGTGGCGGAAAATGACTTCCACTTGAGTGGCGAGGGGTGCTAAAATGAAAATCCCCTCCTCGTGTGGGTCTGCAGGGTGATTAGAAGGTCCACCCATTTGTGGGTCTGCAGGGTGTTCTCCTACGCCTTGGTGGATCTGGAGGTGCTTGATGAACTGGTGGCGGTGGAGGCGGTGGCGTGACTGCCACGAAACGCGAATCCTCGGAGGGATCCTACTGCTGCTGCTGTTGCTGCTCATGAGGCGATAAATGGTGAGAGGGTGTAAAGTACCACTAACACTGGTTGAACCTTGCTTGATAACTGTCTGGACCCTGATAGGGTGTTCCATGGAAGGATGATCCATCAGAGATCTCGATAGGATGGTTGGGGGTACCTCTTGCAGGCTCGACGGGATCCGTGTCCTCGTCCATATCCATCGCATTGTCTTCGGAGAAATGGTCCTCTGGTCCTAGAGGGTTAAAACCTACTGGTTCTTGGATAAAGTTTGCCGGGTTGAACCGACCCTGAAAGACAGGAGTAGGGTCGCCAAAAGAACGGTGCGAAATGGAACGCTGGAGAGGTATGAATGAAGGTTGAGGGTCATCGGGCTCGTTTTCCGAATTCGGTCCAAAAGAGTGACGGTAAGAAGGTGTTGAACTGTGTGAGGTAGACCATCTAGCGGGCTCAAAGAGGTTCCTCCTGTTCCTCTGAGGTTCGGCACTCCTTGTGCTGGAAGAAGCTCGCATGTGTGAAGGTCCGGCCTCGTGATCATTGTGGGTAGTGATTGGCCCTTTGCCTCTTCCTCCTCTTCTGATTGCTGGTGGCATATTTCCTGCTTAAATAATTTTAAATCACAATAAACAATAAAGGACAAACTGGATCAACAATTCGAATTCGTCCTATGTTCTTGTCTAGACTCGAGTATGTGCAATTGTGTCATTGAGATTAAACACATAAGGATAGTGTTTAATTCACTCAACGTTGGCTCTGATACCAACCTGTCACACCCCGATTTCCACACGTTTCACCGGTGGGCCCGGTGGGGGATTACCGTGACGTAGTTGGCAATAATACAATCAAACAACACAATATATAAATGCACAGCGGAAGCAAAAGATAGATATATTTCAACTAAATGTTATTGTAATATCATGTATCACAAATAGTTGAAAATAATCCACAGGGGATCAAATATATAAATAGGAACATTGTTCAACAGCTTGACGTCCAAGCTTGCGAGACTTATTGTGGACGCTAGGAGAAAGCCAGCCTAGTTCGTCTAGTACATGCAGTTAACCTTTTTGGGAAAATACGTCAGTTTACACTGGTAAATACATTCAACCGATACTTTAGTAAAAGGTTTAATAAAATTGATTTGAATGCATGTGGCACAAACTTTTATAACTTGGGATAATTATTTTAATATAATACTTGTAAACGAATGACATATTTCTTTCCGTTCAGTAGCCCGTTCCGTAGACCGGGTTAAAGACTAATAGACACACCACATGTATAATTCCCACAAGGTTAATCCTTAAGTAGGATACCATTTTTCATATGCAGCTGTCAGGTGTACGCCTACACCCCGTGCATAGGTCGTGGCCATCTCGTAATATGATGCCAGGGATATCCGTGACATGGTCATTAACCCCCCAAAGACTTTAAGCAAACAAATCAAATTTTTAACAGGTCATCTTGACAATACTTAACCACTAATCGATTAAGGTCAAATGCCCGACCAAGCGGTATTCTATATACCGTACCCGAAGCCCGTATAGGGAAATAAGTTAAAAGTATTTACCTTTGCAAGTATAATTCACAAACAGCTAATGCAAGTAGCTTTTACTGGGTCTCCTATTCTGGAACGAAGGTTCATAATAACCTATTAGAATCCTAACGGGTCTTTGATTAAGTTTAAACTTAGACCGGTTAGTTTTAACGAAAGATACGGTTCGAACGCACGATTAAGCGAAGACCGGAATAAAAATGTGATTTAGACCCGACAAGTTTGAAGACTTGTTTAATATGGGTAATCCAATCACATTCTGGATTTTGAGGTAAAAACGACAAGGTTTAACCCGTTTCGGCTAATTTATGTAAACTAGTTACATAAACCGAACCGAACGTGTAAATGGCGTAACGGGTAACCATAAGAGTCCTACACAGGTTTCCTAAGTTAATATGCTCTAAAGAGGTTGTGGTATCAGTAGGATACCTTCCATTATGCCCATAACGAGTTTAATCCCAATATACGCCCCGTAGGGGTATTTTGGTCATTTTAAAGATTATAAAAGAGATTTCCGGGTTATGCAGGAAATCTGAGTTTTCTGACCAGGTTATAAAGTTCAAAATACTTTATTTATCATATGGAATCAGTAGCAATTGGATTCGGGTCAAAATACCATGTAGAACTCATTTTAGGTCCGAAAAGGGTATATTCGGTATTTACCGAATCAATGCCATAACCACAGGTTATGAGCAGGTTAAAAATAATTAAAAATCTTTAAAAATCCCAAAATATTATTTTACATCAGTGTGTAAAAGGTTTGGTGTCGAAATTTGGGTTTAGATAGGCTTTATGCTAAGTGCGCCGTTTAATTACTAAAGTTTCCTTAATTGCGCTATTTAGCATAACTCCTATTCTAGACATCGGATTGACATGAAATTTTAGGGACATGTTTAGAAATCAGTAACTAAGGTTATTGTCCTTTCACATGTCCAAAATTCTCGTTTTAAGGTCACAAGGGCATTATGGTCAACTTTAAGCATATAACGGAAAATGTGCAAACGACTCGGACAAACAACGAACCAGCCACAGAGGGTTATACCATCATGTAACCTGGTCCTAAGAGAGTCCTAAGGCATATCTAAATCATACCAAATCGGGTCATAACTGAAGTCAAAGCAAAAGTCAAAGTTTTGCGACTTTCAGTTCCGAACCGGGTCAAAACAGTAAATGGTCGGATCAAACAAGCCTAGACCATTTATAATACTTATTATCAAGTTATATGAGTGATAAAATAGGTTACATGCCATCTACATTGTTAATTATGCGTTAATTCGAAAATTAGCATTCTGTTGACTTTTTCTAAGCAACTTTGACCCGACATTTGGACTAGTTAGAGTGGGAATCAGAGGGTGCCCTTTTAAGGGTTTAATGCCCACATAATTACCAACATATAACTATCTTTGATTCGACTAATCACTGGACCATTAGTGATTAATCGTTAAGTCAACCGTTAATTACGACGGTTTGACTTCTAAGCTATAACTAAGCAAAAACTTAAGTAAGAATGGTTAAGCACACTTACTGAAGTCCTATGCACGACCAGGGATGCTTAGAGAGGACACTTGAGTTCCATAAATGATCAGAAGTGTTGAATGAAGGCGTGGTTACAATGGTTGCATACAATGGCCTTTTATAGTGTTCATGGATGCATTAGATCATGACACACAAGTCTACAAGTGTAACCAGATCATCAACAAGTGTCTCTGAGGCCTAGGGGTCGTTTAGGGGGCGCCCATGTTGTTGCAATAATGGTTTAAGTCGGTTAAAATACCAAACAGTGCTGCTGTTGCCTTTTTCTGTATCTGGGAGGCTGACGCGGCCCGTGTCAAAGGTCCTTTAACCATTACGCGGCCCGCCTGAATCTTCCTGTCAGAACCCATATCTTTCACTGTCCACGCGGCCCGCATAAGCTTGGAATAACTCTTACGCGGCCCGCCTGAGGCCTGTTGTAAGATTTTTCAAATCTTTTTACATTATTGCAGCTGGCTCTTGGCGTTTCGAAGGGGTAACTTTGCACTTTGGGCCTTTCTTATTTACGTATAAGGGCCTCGTGACTTTTACCCAACTTATTAGTCATCGGTTAGTTTATTACTACCCGAAAAGTCATAACTTTCAATGTTGACGCTTTTAACCCCTCATGTATGAATTTGATCATAACTTTCTCATTTTATAACGGAACTTGATGAAATTTATATCGTGCATTCTAGTGAGCATATTTTACCCTTACAAAGCCTCGGGTTTGTTAAAGGGTCACTCAGAGGTACAACTTAAACATGTTGACACATTTAACCCCTGTAGCTTGTAATCTCTCACTTTCTTCCACATTTCGTTCCGTATGATCCATGATTCATTCGTTTGAAGGTACGAGCATCATGTAGGGTTACTGTAAAGTATATTTATCCCTTGTTGACATTTTGAACCCTTGAATTCACGTACTTTCAATGTTTGTCAACTTTAGTCCCTCTATAGTATTCTTTAACACGTTCAAGCTTATGACACGTGTCAATACATTATAGGACGCAAATTCTCGAGGTGTTACACTAGAGTTGCTCTTTGATAATAAAGTTTAGAAGGAAGTGCATCTTTTTATTAAGTTCAAATATTTGACCACTTCTTCTCAATATATACATGTATCCGGTCTCGTCAAAGGTCAACTATAAACCAGAATTCGTCATATTTGAGTCATCACGAGTACCACTTCTATAGTACACATTATATAAAATACCAGATGGTATATCGCGCTTTCTAAGAATAATATTCCCATCTTTAAGCAAACGCAACTGGAATCTTCCGGTAGAGAAGTTTGTTTCGCTTATCTTTGAATTGATCTCTTCAGCTCTTTCCATAACCTGAGTAGGCAGTATGGTATCTGTTGGAAAGCGAAAGCTCTCCCAGGTCTTGCGAGAAATGCTATCAACAATTACAAAATTACCAGTATCGTTCAGAAAAACATATGTAAGCTCAGAGTTATTATTGAACCCAGAAGTCCATATCTCTTTATCTTGAGGATTACTCAGTACGAGCCCACGCCCATTTGTTAGCTAAACTTTTGATCCTCTAGGCACCATAGGACCATCTTTTGGATACAAGACTATGGTATTCTCAGGTATCTTGTCGTACCATACAAGGGCGCAGGATTTAAGGGGCGGGGAGGAGCGCCCGACCCCCCGAACTTTTCGGTCAGTAGTGTTATATATGTACGTTTCGTATAGGATTTTGTAGGTATATATGTTTTCGACCTCCCGGTTTTAAACTTTTTTATTTATATAGCCCAAATAGAATATTTAATTAGCCCAAATATTATAGCCCAAATCATTATATTTGGTAGAATACTAGAATGTATATTATATAACCCAAATCAAATCATTATATAGCTCAACTTAAAAGCCCACCCTATCCAAAAAAACCCAAATTCGTTTACTTTGGGACATCGACCAGAAGAAGAACAGAAGCCGCAAGCTAGAACTGCAGAATGGGGGGGGGGGAAGCGTAGGTTCAAGAACTGTTCGACTTCAACTTCTTGTTCGAGAACAGAAGCCAAAACGCTGCTCGTTGTTGTGGTCTTGTCCTCTTTTCGACTTCTTCAATCTTCATAAGGTTAAAGATATGTGTTTTTTATCTTTAAGTTTAGTTTAGGGCTGCAATTTATGTGATTTAGGTTGAAATTAGTGGTGAAATTGGTCCGAGTTTTTGCCCTACACTTGTTGAATCTTTCTGTAACTATGTCTAATTTTATTTGTTTAATCTTATTGTGATTTGATTTAGATAGAAATTAGAGTTTGAAATTTAGGGTGATTTATTAACTTGTTTTGTTATTAGATTATGTTACGGGGAATAATAAAATGATAACTTCTTTTTTAATGTTTGAGAACGTTTTTTATTTGATATTAATGTTTGACCCGACCCGACCCGACCCGACCTGAATCACCGACGTCCGACCCGAACATACACCTCGAAACTACGCGATAGAAAATTTTTTTGAGTCCGTTACCTTCCGACCCCCTGAACTTTTTTTTAAGCTTCGCCATTGGTACCATATGGATAATAGAAAGCTATCTTTTTGCTGAATTTGTTTGAACCCAAAGGCAAAATCACCAGAAAGTGAGAGCCACGGTGGGACATTGTATGTTGCTATGAGGGATGCACCCACTGGTATAGAACCGTTTCCATTTGTTTGTTGTGCTACGATCGGAAATGGTTGAAAGGTTGTTAGAAGAATGAAATATAAGACTCTAGCCATTACTGGAATGATATGTGATACAAAACCATACAAATTATACCCTTATACATTTACCAACCAAGATTCCTACCGCCACTCAATCGTTGTGTAAATATAAACATGAACGACACCCCCTTTCTGTTTTCCCCACCATCATATACATCCGACATTCAAAAGTTTTTGTATTTCTATTTCAGTTTTCACATATACTACACCCATTCAAGTATACGCCACATTCAGAAGTTTTCATATATCTACTCTGGCCGATTCTCTCTCGCTTTTATTACCGATCGTCTCATCGTCGTATGTTCGCACCGATGATGAATCGAATTCCGTTAGTTCCAGATCCGAATCCGGCACCAGACCGCATGAAGTTTATTTACAGTCATGGCGGCAAGATCCTCCCCGCCCTCCCGACGGCCGCCTCAAGTACACCGGCAAGATCTCCGTTTATCATCACGTTACGTTTCTGTTGATGCAGATTTTGTGTCCGATGCTTGTCGAATAGATTAGTTTTATTTTATGCTGAATTTGTAATAGTTAGTGAAACGGTCAAGCGAACGTGTATAGACCCGCTCGTTTGAAGTGGTCAAACGAGAGGGTTGTTGGTTTGACTGTGTGTGTGTGTTGCTAGACAAAGTTGCTGTGTTGTTATTGGTGTCGAAGGATAAGGCATCGAAGGATTATGAATATCCTTCGATGAGCTCGAAAGATACCCATCGAAGGATGGACCTCGAAGGATATCGAAGGATATCATTCGAGGTATGTGAGTATCTTTCGAAGACTGTCTGATCGAAGGATGATGTTTCGACCAGTCAGTCTGATCCTTCGACCTGCAGTGTTTGTTTTGGTATAAATACCAACACTTTGTCATTTGCAACATAAGAGTGAGAGCACAAGTGTGTGCTAGAGAGAGAATGGAGGTCTGAGACCTCACCGGGAGAAATCACCACTTGGTTTCTCCCCGGATGTATACTTCTTTGGTATTAGTTCGGTTGTCATGTAACCGGGCCGACTTGTAATGTTTACTACCGGATTAATACAAAGTTTGTTATGTTTATCCTCTCTTATCTCTTCCATCTTTGAACATTATCATGAAAATCACGGTTTCGGTCCCGAAACCTGGACCTACAATTGGTATCAGAGCCATGGTGCCCGATTTAGTAAAACTAACCGTTTACTAAGTCACATGTGCTCTAGATCTGTGATTTTTGTGGGTTTTTGTTCAAGATGTAAAAAAAAGGTGAAAATGAGAAAAACCCAGATCTGGACCCGGATATCCGGATCTGTGCTAAACCGGGTGTTGGGTTTTATGTTTTTCTCTAAAATACTCAAGTTTTCTTCATCAAAACAACGTGTACAAGCATTTTCGTCAAATCTGCAGATCTCACAGTCCTCCGTGTTCATGATGTTCTTGACAGCTTCAAGTCTCGAAAGATGTTGGTTGTCCATCGAAAGATTGACCAGATTTCGAAGGATCAAACAAAATTCAAATTTCAAATTTTCATGCTTCGAAATTTGCGAAAGTTGGTCACCTACCACATCAACTTTTCTGACACCTGTCGTACTTTCTGTCCTTGTGTCAGGACCATCGAAGGATAACTTTCGACCTCGAAAGATCATCCTTCGATCAAGGAGATTCGAAAGATGAACAGGAGTGCTCGAAAGATCATCAGTTCTTCGAAGGATCAAAAGGTTTCTTCGAAGGATCAAAAAGACTTCGAAGGATCAAGTCTGAGGTGTACGAAGGATCAGCCATGTCCAACTTCGAAAGGTGTTCGAAAGATCTGTGACATGTGCTCGAAAGATGCTCGAAAGATATGTGACATGTGCTCGAAAGACTTCGAAAGATCATCTTTCGAAGCTGTCTTGGTGTTTATCTTTCGTTTGATGCAGATGTTTCGAAGGATCCAGATGTTGTGGAATTTTATGAACTCAGACAGTGTATTGGGGTTAATCATTTAATTCACTTGGAGTCGGGTCGGGTGTTCGCAAGGATTATTCATACCGGGCTTCAAAGTTTCAACATCAAAATTCGTACGGGCTTTGGGAACACGCGGGGTGATGCAGCATGATGAACACAAGAGATGATGAAGACTTGATGTTTGAAAATGTGGGGTAGTCACGGTTACCGATGCAATGACAAACATGGTAACGTGACTATTATGGGCCAAACACAACAGTTCCGCTTGGTGGAGGGAATTGGTGAATATTTGACGACAGTTTCTTTGAAGTGGAAAGAATCTGTTAAGGTTTAGAGATTTTGCCAAAGAAATGGGGGGATAAAAATTTTTTTCATTTGTTGAATTTCTTCGGCAAAATTCTAAACGCAATCTCAGGTGGTAGAGTTTATGATCTTCTGGTGATTCAAACGGTTCAGCGTGGAATGTTTTGCACAGACACTTGAAGATCAAGACTTGATGCAGTTGTTTAAGAATGGAACCTTTATCATATGCCGGTTGGAGTTTTGGAAGATCAGCGGAAGATCGGTCAATTGATCCTTTTGAGGAAATTGCACAACACTCAACACGGATACGCGTACTTTGAGGGGGAAATCTTATACAATGAGCATCAGGATGCTACTTACCTGGATCATCGGTCAAGGGGGAATTTGTCTACACAGAGAAGATGAATACTTGGCTGAAGATCGATTGCAGTTGCATTTTCAGCATTCGACAGCAACGGACAAGGGGGAATTTGTTGATGCAGATTTTGTGTCCGATGCTTGTCGAATAGATTAGTTTTATTTTATGCTGAATTTGTAATAGTTAGTGAAACGGTCAAGCGAACGTGTATAGACCCGCTCGTTTGAAGTGGTCAAACGAGAGGGTTGTTGGTTTGACTGTGTGTGTGTGTTGCTAGACAAAGTTGCTGTGTTGTTATTGGTGTCGAAGGATAAGGCATCGAAGGATTATGAATATCCTTCGATGAGCTCGAAAGATACCCATCGAAGGATGGACCTCGAAGGATATCGAAGGATATCATTCGAGGTATGTGAGTATCTTTCGAAGACTGTCTGATCGAAGGATGATGTTTCGACCAGTCAGTCTGATCCTTCGACCTGCAGTGTTTGTTTTGGTATAAATACCAACACTTTGTCATTTGCAACATAAGAGTGAGAGCACAAGTGTGTGCTAGAGAGAGAATGGAGGTCTGAGACCTCACCGGGAGAAATCACCACTTGGTTTCTCCCCGGATGTATACTTCTTTGGTATTAGTTCGGTTGTCATGTAACCGGGCCGACTTGTAATGTTTACTACCGGATTAATACAAAGTTTGTTATGTTTATCCTCTCTTATCTCTTCCATCTTTGAACATTATCATGAAAATCACGGTTTCGGTCCCGAAACCTGGACCTACAGTTTCACGATATTTTTTTTCCGGTATTCTGTTCTTTTTCTTCGCTTGAACCCTAATGTTCTGCAAAATCTTAATATCATTGTCAAATTAGGGTTTTATTTTCGTTTGTTGTAGTTTTTGTGTAATAATTTGTTTGGAGATGTGTAATTAATGATGAGTTTAAGTCACTGGAATCGTGACTTTATGAACACCTAGATTAAATTAGGGTTTCAATTTCGTTGTTGCATTTTTTTATAGAATAGGTTGTTTGAAGATGTGATCTCGGTAGTTAATGATGAATTTGAGTCACTGGAATCATGAGTTGATCAATAAGTAAATTAAGTTAGGGTTCTAGGTTTCCTCTGTTGCAAAGTTTGTGGAATAATTTGTTTGAATATGTAATTTTGTTGGTTAATAAATGCATTATACTTATTGGAATCATGATTTTATGCACATGTAGATCAGATTAGAGTATCAGATTTCCTCTGCAGATGTTTTAAGATTATATTTAGGGAATGATTTGTTTCAGTATGTAATCTCCCAGTTTCGTAACCATCATTAACAATCTTCACCGCCACCGTTTCCCCATCAAATTGACCGCTTTTTCATTATCGTTTCCCCATCAAATTAAATACACAAATTTACATTTCAATTAAATACATACAAGTGAAACCAGACCGACGCACCGGGTAAAAAGCATTCCAAAAAACCGACATACCGTTCAAATGAACAAGTATAATTTTTTTCCGGTCATCTCACAACCGCCATATATCCGCCCGTAACCGTAACCGCCAGTTTTTTAGACGTTTTTTCTATTTTCCTCTGGCCAATTCTCGCCTTCATTTTCCTCCTTTCGTTCGATTCTGGTATGTTCTCGCTACCATCGTTGAAACAAAGAACAGAGACTTACAGAACGAATAAAAGTGATTGTGTAGAAGAAATAAATCAATGATGTATTGCATACTGATGATCCATGACTTGATACAATTGTGAGGTATGTAGACGAATGATTTGCATAGGGTTTGTTAATATCATATATGTGTTTTTATTTAATCATGTAGATGATAATCAGGATTATGTATTGTTCATTGGTTGATGTGTATACATTATTTACCAGTTTCTTTCTGGCAACATGGGTTCAGGTCCGATTGTGGGCAATACCGGCGACGCTGGAGGAGGTGTTTAAGGCGATGGATGGCGACGGAAAGGTAGGTTTGGAGATTTTATGAGTTATATTGGCTCTGCTGGTCTAGATGATGCGATTAAAGCGATGATAAGGCTAGGTAGAGATGGCGATAATGGCGGGTTGCGTTTGATGGGTTTCTAAAGATACTTGCCATTTGATTGTTCATCGCGGAAACAAGTGGGTGTGAATGGGAGTTTAACACGTTGAGAAGACACTAAATCAGACATGAATCAATTATCGGAATTCAATCAGTGGATTATCGAGAATTGAAGTGGGGTTGTCTATGGTATTTCCCACTTTTCTTTAAACCTATTGAAGTTTTAAGTTTTCAATCAATTTGTTTGTGTTGTTATGCATTTATCTTTTAATTATAGGGGATTTCAATTCGTTTGCGTTGTCTTTTCTGTGCAAAGTGAAAGTTACAATTTTGTAGAATTTACTTTGGCGTATTGAATCACGTTCGGTTAAGCATCAAAATGTTATTTAAGTTTACCTTTCTTCAACTTTTAGGTTTCCCCGGTAGCCTTTTGTTAGAATTATAAACTTAATTATGTATATTTATTATGTAATTAGGATAATTAAACTTATGTTATGTATATATGTAGCAAATAAGAGAAGAGGTATGACGGTTGATGAATACCGGTTCAAACGGGCAGTTATTCCCGCCAAAGAATAACCGCCATATCGACCGACACCTCTTCGCGTATAAATAAACATTTGCCGGCAACCTTTGCCGACACCAAGACATTCAAAGAATTCTGTTTTGTTTGTCCATTCATACTTGCATTATTCCCTCCATTCATTTCATGGTTACTGCATATTATTGTTGATCATGGCTGTAAATCCGATCAACAGTCTTACTTCCTCTGCCAAATCGTTTGAATCCGACCATGATGATGATAACAAATGCTTCCGCCAACATAGTGGTATCAGAGCCATGGTGGGAAATCGAAGAAAATCGATCGTTATTATACGATTCCGGGCACAACCAGATGATGAACAAAACAGAGGATATGGAGAAGGATGTAAACACTGTTCCGATGAAATGAATGAAAGACGAAGGAGGATGCGATTGGAACAAGATATTGTTCCAACAATGAATTACGTATGCAAGAAGAACCGTGAAATAGCGAACGGAATCGATAAGGATTCCCAGAATTTAAAATACGGACAAGTAAGTGTCCCAAGTTCCAGCCATGAAAGGGTTGAAGACGGCTATGGTATGGGTCGTAGTATTCACGCAGACGGGGGACCATTCAAGAGTACCATACGGGGAAAAGATGAAATACCAAGTATGAAATTCGCAACACGTGCGGATGACGAAGAAGACGTTCATTCGAAGGAAGATGAATCAAGAATTAGAGAACAAGAAACTGAAGAAAACAATCATGAATTGCAAGTCTCTGTTTTAGAGAATGTATTCATGCATCGACAGAAAAGAAATAGAGACTCAGGGATACACTTTAGCGACAAAGAAAGGAAGGCTTTAGTGACAGAAGAAGGATTTTACACGACAGAAGGACGATTAGCAATGAAATGGGAATTTATGAGGCTGATGTATGCAATATATTTAAATGTTTTAGTTTATTACTATAAGTTTAAATATACTCAGACAAGAGTGCATGAGAAAGAGATAGTGAAGAAGGTGATGGATCTGAGAAAAAGCCGAAGTCAAGATGATGAAATCCAAGGCACTATTGCGGATCAAACGGAGAGGAACACAAGGAGTGACAAGGCTGCTGAACATGAAAGAGAACACTATGCTTTGTTTGCCGATAATAACTGGGAAGGGATGAAGAAGATGCAGGCAAAACGACCCGGAGTGTCCTCATACATGCTTCTAAACATAATTAAGTTTAGGGGAGTGTCTTAGAATTATAAACTTAATTATGTATATTTATTATGTAATTAGGATAATTAAACTTATGTTATGTATATATGTAGCAAATAAGAGAAGAGGTATGACGGTTGATGAATACCGGTTCAAACGGGCAGTTATTCCCGCCAAAGAATAACCGCCATATCAACCGACACCTCTTCGCGTATAAATAAACATTTGCCGGCAACCTTTGCCGACACCAAGACATTCAAAGAATTCTGTTTTGTTTGTCCATTCATACTTGCATTATTCCCTCCATTCATTTCATGGTTACTGCATATTATTGTTGATCATGGCTGTAAATCTGATCAACAGTCTTACTTCCTCTGCCAAATCGTTTGAATCCCACCATGATGATGATGATAACAAATGCTTCCGCCAACACCTTTTGAGCATTTGGGTTTTAATTTTTGATTGCTATAGCAAATGCCATTAGAATCAACTCAACACCGACTAAATTTCCGCATGCGTAATGGGGGATAATCCTATATATAAACTTTGTGATTCTTTTTTTTTTTATCATTTTCAGAATTTTTTGTTTTGAATTAGGTTGATTTGGTCATATCCACTTTTGATTGTTGATATTTACATATCATTCTTTTGTTAGTGTGATTTTAATTATAGATAATTTATTTATTCAAGAAGATAGATACAACATGGTGATACATTTAAATTTATGATCCTGTGTAGATATTTTTATTAGTGGGATTGGAGATATCAAATTGTCCTTTTAGATTTTTAAGAAAATGTCCTTTCTAATTTTTAATTTGAAGAAACAATAATATTCTGGATATACAAAAATGATATCATGTTAACACTTTAAAATATATAATTTTAAACTGCTAACTGATTCACGTATACGCCACTATGATTGCTTTTCCTTACCAAAATTTCATCTCAAATCTCTTTATCATAATTTTGTTTAGTATCACGAATATGCCTCTACGTTTATCATAATTTTGTCATCATGTATGGTTGTCAAATTTTAATCAACAATTGAATAAGGATTTGTTGCTTTCATCGACATTTATGTTAGATTTGTTTTGAAGATCCTGAAATTTGGCATCTTTGTTGTTAACTTAGGTTCAATTTAACAAAATCAGTATATGAGATGCGGAATTTTTTTTTTGCTTTTATGCAAAACATGGGTTGCATTCAGGATCATAATATGAGATGCTAAACCAAAATTCTTGACTTCATGCAATATCCCGTCGCAACGCGCGGGTTGACGTCAACTCGTTATAAACATAAAGATCATTGCTTTTAAGTGTACTTAAGGAACTCTGGAGTCAAATAAGTCTTTCTTGACAGGCAAACAAGAAAGAAGTTGAAAAAGTCTTTATTTTGAACATGGCTGTAAAGGATAGATCTTGACACTTCAATAATCAGTTCCCTAAGAAGGAAGTAACATGGAACACCGAACTGCATTAAACTTCTTTTGTTGACTAATTTCTCCACAACAAATACAAGATGTCCTCCCTCTAAAACTAAAAATCTGAATATCTTTCCATGTCTAACTAGGACCGGCAAACGGTTGGGTCAGGTCAGAACGGGTCATGGGTCAAAACAGGTTAGGTTCGGAACGGATTGGGGTCCAAATGGGTCAAATTAAAAAAAAGGGTTGTTTTGGGTCGGGTCAGAACGGGTCCGGGTTGGAACATGTTTTGGTCTAATCGGGTTTGGGTCAGATCGGGTCTAGTTCGGAATGTGTTTCGGGTTGCACTACTAGAAAAGGGGACAATTTGCTACAGAAATTTCCTACACAATTTTTTTCATCACATATTACAACACCTTTATGACGAATTTCCTACAAAAAAAAATTTCATGATTTTGTTACAAATTGAACGGGTTGGGTTTTTTTACCATTTCTAAAAACATGATTTCATCATTAATATACCTTTTGTTCGAGTCGGGATAGAGACCGAAAAAACCGACCAAATCGAAACAAAACAACCGAAACTAAAACGAAACCGACCAAAATGATACAAAAAAAACTGAAAAAATAAAAACCGAACCAACCCATTGTGACCCATTTAGTTTAAATATCTTTACCCAAACCAACCCATATAATTTTGAAAGCAACCCAAACTGACCCACTTGGAAGGTTTTGGGTCAAGATCGCCCCCTCTATGTCTAACTATCCAGTCAAAGTCCTTATAACTAACAAAGTAGAAGCTAAAAGTCGATGTACTTATAACTTGTGAGTTGTGACTCATGTAGCTCTTAACTAGCTCGTAATTCAGTTCAGTAAAACTTGCTTGTTTGACTCAAGCTAGTTGGCTCTTGTAATCATTGCAGATGAGTTTTGCTTGAATAACTTTTCATCATTGATTCTAGTTGTATATTGGTAATTTTTTACTTTATTATTCATTTGTTTAAAGATTGTATAATTTGAAATACTTATATTGAATTGTTTCAAAAACATCAATTTAAAAAACAAGTTGTTGGGTGCATCGCTCATAGCTAACAATCTTATATAACTCGGATTGCTTACATAACTATTGTAAACAATCTTATTAACAATGTTACACTGAAAGTTTTAGTAATCAATATCACCTGCAAGATGAATTGACATAACATACAACAAAGCAACCTCGTTTTTGAACAACTATCACAGAACTAGATAGATTGAAACATTCTACAATTTCCATTTTCAAATGGATTTAAACTCAACTAGTTAAATGACGCTAACACAGACTTATTTAACCACAAAAACCAAAATACAGAAGTATAGAAGAAACTACCAGGGTGGCAGTTTGATGACTAAGGGGAGGGGGGGGGGGGGGGTTCACTAGTGATAGAATTTATCACTCAAAAGCACCAATCAAGTTTCGCCATGTCATTGACCATTTTTCCATCACTCACAACCTTTTTTAGTGGGGGTGGTCATCACTCATCACCACACCCAACAATTTCCCCCCAACCAACAAATACCCTCCCAAAACAAATGATTAACGCGTGATAAAGTTAACGAAAATTTGATTTCGTTGAACATTAACGCGTGATACTTGTTGCCGGCGGTGGATATAACGCGTGATGGATGGTGGCCGTGATACTATAACGCACGAGCCCGCCTCCCCTAAGTATCGGTAACAGAGAAAGGGAACGGGCATGGAGGTTTGTTTACTTCAACAACGCCTTCGAGCATCTGGATAACCTTCCTCATGGTTGGCCGCATCGAAGGGTTTTCTTGTACGCACCAAAGTCCAACCTTAACAAACGTCATTATATTAGCCTCTTGTAGTCATCTAAGGCCTCCGAATCATTCTCAAGAAACACGTCTAGTTTACCTTCTTGATAGCAATCCCATGCCCAATCAGTTAAAACCGCCACCACGTCCTTAGAATCACTCTCATTAATAACCACACTCTTTCTGCATGAAATCATCTCTAGTAGCAACACACCAAAGTTATAGACATCAACTTTTACTGTGACCGGGGTGCTCCTAAACCATTCAGGAGCAACATATCCTTTTGTTCCTCGTATTCCAGGTTGTTCGACTTTGATCCATCATCAAAAGCTTTGCCAATCCAAAGTCAGAAATTTTAGCATTGTAGCTATCATCAAGAAGTATGTTTTGAGGCTTTATGTCACAGTGGATGACGTGGGTGCTACATTCTTCATGGAGGTATGCAAGTCCCTTTGTGACGCCTACAATAACATCACTCCTCAATTTCCAACTTGGTTTCATGTCTCCAAAAAGAAAGCCTGCCAACGTGCCATTGCTCATGTATTCATAAACCAATAGCCGATGATCACCATCATCACAATAACCAAGAAGTTGGACCAAGTTTTTGTGATGAGTCTTTACAATAGCATTGACCTCCGTCTGGAATTCCTTTTCACCATGTTTCAACACCTTGTCTAACTTCTTCACTGCCACAGTTGTTTCCCCTATTACGCCTTTATAGACTATCCCAAAAGCACCCTTTCCTAGTTCATCCTTGAACCTGTTAGTAGCTTCGACCAACTCTTGATAGGTGAAACGAGGCAGATTGGTATCAACAGATTTACTACTGGGGTAATGATTTTTGGTGGTCTTCTTGTATATCCGAAAGAAGCCCATGCAAATCACACCATTGGATAAGAAAATTACAAACACACATATACTTAAGATCACAACTATCAAGCTTCTCTGACATTTATGTTTTGGTGAAAATACAGAAGGAGCTTGTTGGGGAAAGTCACCTTTCCGAGATTTCAGGTAGGCCTTCGCAACTATTGAACAATTCTTTTTACCATTAGAGAGTGAAAGCTTCTTCTTCCAACATTGTTCGTCCCTGTAAATTGCAACAGCACAGAAACAATCTTGTAGGCAGAAAGTTTTGCAATTTTCTTCGGTTGTTGGCTGCACACGCACATAGTCAGATTCTGGCCAATCAATGTTAGTGAGCTCGAGGAAACCAAATCGGTCTCTATCATAGCCTTCATCATAGGTTGGAGCGAAATCAGGCTTGCAATATCCATTTGGATCATTGGGATCAAGCAAAGAGAATCCTTGTGGGCACTCACAGTTTGCAAGATTACCATCAAGGCTGCAAACATTGTTAAGCCCACAAGCTCCGCTACCGTCAGTCCCATCGATCCGGTTACATATGTTTTTTGGTAGGGACCATAAAACTTCCCAGCTTGTATTGCTAGTAGGATTCTTGAGGTAGTAATATTGTGAAAACCCCATTAGATTCTAGAGTTGCTCTTTGGTAATAAATTTGGCCACTTTCTTTCAAAATATACATAATCCGGACTCATCAAAGATCAGTTGTAAACCAGAATTCGTCTTATTGGTGTCATTACGGGTGTTACTTCTATAGTAGACATTATATAAAATACCAGATGGTATATCGCGCTTCCTAAGAATAAGATTTCCATCTGGAAGCAAAGTCAACTGATATCTTCCGGTAAAGAAGTTTGTTTCGCTTATCTTTGAATTGATCTCTCCAGATCTCTCCATAACCTGAGTAGGCAGTATGGTATCTGTTGGAAAGCAAAAGCTCTCCCACACCTTGCGGGAAATGGCATCAACAATCACAAAGTTACCAGTATCGTTCATAAAACCATATGCACGATCCGAAATATTGGACTCTGAAGTCCATACCTCTTTGCCTTGAGGTTCACTTAGTACGAGCCCACGCCCATCACGTAGCTCAACTTTTGATCCTCTGGGCACCATAGGACCACCTTTTGAATACCAAACGACGGTCTTATTAGGTATTTTGTCGTACCATATGGATAACAGAAAGCTCTCTTTTTGCTGAATTCGTTGGAACCCAAAGGCAAAATCACCCGAAGGTGAGAGCCATGGCATGCCATCGTCTGTTGCTGTGAGTGATGCACCCACCGGGACAAAATCATTTCCGTTTGTTTGTTGTGCTACGATAGAAAATGGTAGAAAGGTGGTTAAAAGAGTGAGATACAGGACTAATAGCATAACTTAAATCACTCGCTTGATTTACGTAAATCAAGCATGAGATTATGTAATATTGTGTAATTATTTGTATATTTAGTTTCCTAGTTTATAGGATCTTGTAACTCTATATATTAGTTTCCTAATTGGCGATCCTACCCTCTTTTCCCTGCCTTCTTCCTTTCTTTTTCCTCTATCCCATTGTCGCCCTCTGTCTTCCTTATTCCTGCCGCCCCACTATCTTTTCCCCAAAATATTTTCCCCACCAATATTATAAACCCTTGATACTTTACTTGATACTTCAATTGTTATTTTCCCCACTAACTCGATTCCTTCAATTGATAATATTCTCAATTGTTACTTTATCGATAATATTCTCAATTCCTTTAATTGATACTTCTATGGCATCCTTGTCGACCACCCTCACCACCTCCCTACACCCTCTCCTTCACTTTATCCCTCATAAACTCAACTCCTCAAATTATCTTGCATGGAGTCAACAGGTAAAACTTGTTCTCTCCCTGCAAACCCTTCTCGGCCATATTGACGGGTCCACAAAACCACCTGCCGAAACCCTCAGCACGGATGATAAAACTTCTCCCAATCCAGATTATGCCACCTGGTTAGCCAAAGACCAAGCCGTGCGTCTTCTCATTCAGTCATCCCTATCCGAAGAGGCTATGTCCGAGATTGTCGGGCTCCACACAGCCCGACAAATCTGGCTCTCTCTTGAAACCGCCTATAGCCACCCTTCTCTTAACCGTATGCATACCCTCAGAGACAATCTCCGCCTTCTACAAAAGGGATCCTCCGCTGTGGCAGAATTTGGACGCAAGTTCAAGGCCCTCTGTGACCAACTCGCCGCCATTGGTCACCCGGTTGATGAAACCGACAAATGTCATTGGTTCCTCTGTGGCTTAGGGCCGGCGTATGAACATTTTTCCACCACATATCATGTCGTAGGCATCTCTTCATTCCGTGAGCTAATTGCTAAACCCGAAAACCAAGAAATTTTTATGCACTCCTTTCCTGGCCAACAGTCTCCGCCCGTAGCCTTTACGGCCCAATCTTCCCGATCCGGTAATTCTCGTTCTAATTCTGGTTCTAATTACTCTAACCGTGGTAGAGGTCGTGGTCGTGGTGAAGGTCGTGGTCGCACTCGTAGACCTCCTCAATGTCAACTATGCAGGACAGACGGTTATTATGCAAATGCCTGTCCAAATCTCGCTAGTTTTGCAAAGCAAGCATCGTCTGCTGACGCAAATCTGGCCCATGCTTTTCATGCTCAGTGCCATGTCACTGTCACTGATGAGGACCATCCCGACTGGGCTGGCGATACAGGTGCGTCGGCTCATATGACTCCTTATCTTAAGGATCTTGATCCCACTTTTCATTCCTCTACGCATGATTTTGTTCGTTTTGGTAATGGTCATATATTACCTGTGACGAATATTGGAACCACATCTCTTACAAAAAATATTCATCTAAAAAATGTCCTTGTCGTACCGCATCTTACTAAACGCCTATTCTCTATTAGCAAACTTACCCATGATTCTCCTGTAGATGTCCTTTTCTCTAATATTTTTTTTTCATATTCAGGATCGAAAAACAAAGGAGATCCTGGCAAAGGGAACCTGTGAGAACGGACTCTACATCATTTGAGAAGGAAATCGTGCGTTCATTGCTTCCTACTCGGATCATCATCTCAAAGCCTCCTTTGACAAATGGCACGCACGCCTTGGTCACGTGTCGTTTGATATTATTTCTAGATTGCATAGACATGGTTCTTTGTTTGTTACTTAACTTTTACCTAAACCTAAAGTTTGTTCTCCATGTCAATGATCTAAATCTAAACGTTTGCCTTTTGTTTTGAATGAAAAACGCTCTTTGCATGCTCTTGATTTGATACATTGTGATTTGTGGGGTCCTGCACTCGTTACTTCCTCGCATGGTTATCGGTTTTATGCTATATTCATTGACGATCATTCTCGTTTCACATGGTTTTACCCACTTAAGCATAAGTCTGAATTTTATGAAGCCTTATTAGTGTTTGCTCCATTTGTTCAAAACCAGTTGTCATGCAAAATTAAAGTATTTCAGAGTGATGGAGGTACTGAATTCACAAACCACCGAGTACAAAAAATTTTAACGAACAAGGAATTCATCACCGTCTTTCTTGTCCCTACACCCATGAAAATGGGCGTGCTGAACGCAAACACAGACATATAACTGAAACCGGCCTCGTCATGCTTTTCAACTCTCATGCCCCCGCCACATTATGGACTGATGCTTTTGCATCGGCCACCTTCATTATTAACCGTTTACCCTCCGCTGTACTTGATTTCAAATCCCCTTTATGAAATTCTGTACGGTAACTCCCCTACTTATTCCAATCTTCGTGTATTCGGTTATCGTGTCTTTCCTTACTTGACGGACTATGCAAAACATAAGTTAGCACCCTGCAGTGCAGAGTGCATCTTTATTGGCTAAGATGCAAAATACAAAGGCTATAAATGTTTGGATCCACATACTCATCGCGTCTATGTTACGCGTCATGCACAGTTTGATGAAGCAAATTTTCCGTTTAGTAATCACACTAATCCTGTTGATGAGGCTACCTTGGTTTTCTCAAATTTTGATGAAACCTTACCATCCATTCCCATACCAAACCCGCCAACTTTACCCAACATACCCACTGAGACCACACCGACACTTATCGAGCTCACACCTACCACCCATGATCTGTCCCATTGCCCTTTATGTTCTACTTCTGTTGCCCAACCTCCGCATCTTTCAGCCCAATCCAATCCATCGGCACATACTTCTCCATTGTCCAAACCCTCTGTCACGGCCCCCGACCCGGTTTGACCCGTTTCAGGAGCCGCGGGACAGAAATCCCGTGGTATTTAATTTAGGCGACAGCGGAAGTCTTTTTAAAATAGGATCTTTTATTATTAAAACTGCATGTTACATAATTTAGGGATAAAGCCCAATAATTTACAATACGGTGATTTCAATGGAAATCTTTATTTTTCAAAACATGTTTCTTTATTTATTTACACTGAGCCACTTTTCTAAGCTGATAGTGCTTCCTGGCACTTTTCTTTGCTCACAACAGGTTACCTAAAACATGTTTGAAAAAGGTTTTGTCAGCGGGGAAATACTGAGTGAGTTCATTCAAGTTTTAGGAAATGACCCATAGTTATAATTTACAGCATAAGAGCGATTACAATGGTTCATATCTTATTTTTATCTGGCTTTCTGTCACAATGGTGACGATGGTCATACCACTATTAGGTCAATGAACTCTAATAGTGACGTTCCTCGCTAGTAGGTCAATGAACCTAACTGGGAGAAATAGTAATGTGCACAATACCCCACTAACCAATAAATCAAGATATCCACGACTTAGTCCCTGTAATTATAACACTTTGAAAATAATTTGGAGTATTGTAAAACAGTTAATAAAAAGAAGAATGACTCACAAACTGTGAGAAAAGAGAAATGAACTCACATTGCAGATTTAACGAGCAGTGTACAAGCCTACTGATTAGCCTTGATTATTCCTAATTTAACAATAATGCACACACACAAACGGGTTAGTAACTAATTCAGCAGTTACGTCAATTCACGAGATCAAACCCTCACATCGATTAACAAGTGCGATACTTAATAATTCAATCGGATTCTCAACGAATAACAGAGCATAGTCCGAATTCGAACAGTACTCAAATATTCAAGTCGAAATCACGACGAATAATCAAAGTACATCTCAATTTGAGCAGCACTCGGACTGGATAGTTGTAATCGATCGGACGTTGAATCGTAATAGCGATCGAGTTATTACCCTGATTGCGGCAGCACTTCGTGACCCGTGTGTGTTTTAAGAGTATACAGAGTATAACTCAGTGTGTAATTCGACTTTGAACGTCGTTTGAGCAGCATAAACTGACTGCTAATGTCTGCTATTTATACTAATTTTTGGGACTCCCTTACGGACCGTATGCCTGATCCCTTACGGTCCGTAAGCTAAGCAGTCTAATTATAGGCTGCCTAGGCTCAGGACTAGGCTTGCTGAATCAATAATTTGGACAAATCAGATTGTCCCAATGTTTTATTTAGATAACTATTCGACTTGGGTTAGCCCCCCTTGAGTTTTAGGGGCCCTGATCCTGATTCCGATTGTTCTGAAAATTCTAGGGCTAATGCAGAATTACTTGGGTGTCTTAATTAGGGTTTTCTTATTGACTAATTATCATCCTAATAATCGATTTTAGTGGCAGTTGTTACATCCTCCCTACCTTAAGAAAAATCTCGTCCTCGAGATTTACTGAAATAGATGAGGGTGCTTTCGCTTCATCTTTGATTCCAGTTCCCAAGTGTACTCTGGTCCTCTCCTGGATTCCTATTGGACTTTTACTAGCACTAGTCGTTTGTGTTTGAGAAACTTAATCTTCCGATCTTCTATTTGTAGGGGTTTCTCTACGAATTTTAGCTTTTCATTTACCTCTATATCTTGAAGAGGTACTTACCAGGGATTCGTCTGGTAGACATTTCTTGAGATTGGATACATGAAACACATCATGTACTCCAGCTAATTTTTCTGGTAGTTGTAAACGATAAGCTACTGGTCCTATGTGTTGGATTACTGGAAATGGTCCTACATATCTTGGACTTAGCTTCTGAATTTATAAATTCCTTTCCAAGGAAATATTTTCAATAGCTTTTTGTCTCCAACTCGAACTCCTACGGCTCTTGTTATTATTTGTATAACTCTTTTAACCGTCTTCAGCCTTTCCTTCGTGATACTAAATATCACAGTCGTAGTCACCGAGGATTTCTTTTTCCTCATGTTTAATTCTTGTTGCTCCAATATGTATCTTAAATTCTTATGACCCATATGGATAGTAAACTTGCTTAGATAATGTTTCCTAATCTTAAGGGTAACTTGTGGCTTCTAATTTTTAAGTTTACAAGTGGTATGGCTTTCTTCGTGCTTTTGCAATTGCCTTGATGCATACACAATATCCTTTTTGCGTTTCATTACCGTACATCCAATTTCTAGCTTTGAAGCATCACCGTATACTTTAAAATCTTCTGTTCCTTCTGGTAAGGCTAGGATTGGAATATTTGTTAATTTATGCTAGAGGCTTCTTTTTGTTTTGGGTTCTTATTTAGAATTAACTGTTTTAGCTTAGTTAAGGATATATCTATCTAAGAGAATCCTCAATAAACTGCCTATAGTATCTGGCTAAACTTACAAAATTTATAATTTCCATTTAGAGATTGTGAAATCTTTCATTTTAGTAATTTGCTGCTATCTTAGCAGGATCTAAGTGAATACCTTCATGATTCATCATGTGACTTTACGTGGTTTATTTCCTGTAATTAAGATTACTTCTCCTGTGGGGGTACGGATTTCTACGGAATTCTTATCACACAGAATTCGAGCAAGGTTGGCGACTAACCAATCCATTTCTAATACTACATCGAATCCGGCTAAATTCATAGGTAACAAGTTTGCAGAAAACTTATGGCCTAATAGTTCTATCTTTCCTTCTTGCAATACCTGATTTATGTTGACAGAATTTCCATCTGCCGTTTCGACTATAAAAATTTGCCTAAGGGTAGTTAGAGGTAAGTTAAGAGTTTGACAGCATGAAGTATTTATAAAACTTTGGTTTGCACCAGAGTCAGATAATACTTTTTGTGTAAATGTTGTAACCTAGGACGTACCAGCTATCACATCTGGAATGAGCTCTGCTTCCTGAGCAGTCAATTGAAAGGCTCTTGCATTCCTTCTTGCTTCTTCTGCAGGTTTGGCTTTAGTGTCAGATGGTTTGTTTAATTTTGGACAATTTGGCCTAAGATGTCCAGTTTCTCCACAGTTGTAACAAGCTGAAAATTTCTTCCTCCTGCAGTCTTCTTCCTGATGCCCCGGAATTTTGCAAAAATTGCAGTATCCTTTGCATCTTCCAAAATGCTTTCTTTTGCAAAAATTGCAAAATGGACTAGTGGAAGATTGCCCATTCCCTCCTTTCTTGAAATCGTTATGGTTACCCGAATGGATTACCTGGGTAATCTTTTGGGCTACTTCCTTCCTTCTATTTTCTTCTCTTGTCCGTACTAGTTCGTCAGTCAAAGTATTGGCTAAATCTACCGCATCATCAATCGTGCGAGGTTTCGCAGCCTTGACGATGTTACGGATTTCAGAAATCAATCCCCAAATATATCGAGAAATAAGTACCGGCTCTGGCGAAGCCAGGGTTGGTACTACTCGAGCATACTCGAAGAATGTCGAAGTATACCCTCGACAATCTACATCCACCATTCGGTGGGTTAGAAACTTATTTGTCATTTGTTCCTTTTCATATTCGGGACAGAATTTTCTTTCGACAAGACTCTTAAATTCTTCCCAGTTCATAGCATACGCCATCCTTCTTCCTTTTGCTTGCAACACCGTATTCCACCATTCTAGCGCTCCTTCTATGAAAAGATTTGACGCATACATGACCTGATCATCCTGAGCACATTTACTTATGGCAATTACTGCCTCAGTTTTCTCTAACCAACATAGTGCAGCAGTTGCTCCTTCATTGCCTGCAAACTCAGATGGTTTACAAGCAAGAAATTCCTTGTAAGTGCAACCAGGCGTTGCAACTTTCATTTTCTTAGGGAGCGGCGCTTGTCGTGGTTCATTATCATGATTAACATGATTATCGCCTCCGTTTACGCTATTACTGAAGTTATCTTCAGAAATACGTTTGCTAGGAACGATTTGCTGTGGTTCTACCGGATTCTTAACAGCAGCAATGATTGCTGGAATAGCGTTGGCTATCCCTTGAGCTATCATTGTTGGAATAATGTTGGCTATCCCTTGAGCAACGATATTTTCTATATCCTGCCTAGTCATATATTGATCTCCTGGTTGTTGCTCAGAATTATTAACTGGTTCATTATTCGCGTTTTCCATCTGATAATTAATTTATATATAAATAATTAGTTATTTTAATTCAAGGTCACAAATAAGTGCACATAATCACGAATGTACAAACAAAATTATGATTTTCCAAAATTTCATTTGTGCCATGTTTCTATATATCCACATATACTGATTTTACTATTATTATTATACGATCACAGTTCCATAATTCCCTATCTTTTGTCAGATGATATTCTAGTAATGATGTTCCCCCTCATCGTATTTTCAGGAGATCTGTCCTCCAATCTATTGGATCCTATTCCCAATGTCCATTAGTTCTTCACTAAGGCGAAGTTCAGCTATATTCTCGTTACTTATTGGTGGATTTGGTGAAGGTTCTGAATTGAACTGAGGAAAAAGTTTATAGGGATGGTTTTGTAACTGTATTTCCTTAATCAACCATTCGTCTATTTGCGAGTGGATTGAAGGGTTTAGAATAGTTGGTTCTAAGTTCATTGGTAGTTGTGTTTCAAGAGAGCGACTGAAAATATTTTTATTAACAGGCTTAATAGTATCATAGCTTGCCATTATAAAATCTAACTCTTCCTGAGATGGTAACTTTTCAATTTGCCTAGAACTTTCCCCAATTTCTATTTCCTTGGGCTTGGGTTTCTCTAGAGGTAAAGCATCGAATTCTATAGGTTCTTCTATGTCTGGTATATATCTATTGAAATCTCTGGAAACCTCTACTCTTACTGGATAGAGATTTAAATTCTGAAGGGCCTCAGACAAGTTACTCATGCTGTTTAGCAAAATAGACATAGTCAGAATTCATAAAATTTATAGAAAACTTTTTAAATATTAGTTTCTACTGGGTACTATTAAAATAGCTGAAATTTACATCACACGAGGTTTTATTTGTATATTTTATGATTTTCTTGATAAGACTTCTAAACTGTAGATAATAAAGGTACTAATACTTGAGTCAAATTATTTAAAAATTTGCATTTACTTGCTACATTGACTAGCATATAAAGATCTGCTCATACTGTATACAATTAGTCAGGTAAATAAATAATCACAAAATAATAATTAATGGAAATTAAGTATTTTCTAAATACTTAATTGGCTTAAATTAGTGGCTTGAGAAGTGGCTCTGATACCACATTTTTCTGTCACGGCCCCCGACCCGGTTTGACCCGTTTCAGGAGCCGCGGGACAGAAATCCCGTGGTATTTAATTTAGGCGACAACGGAAGTCTTTTTAAAATAGGATCTTTTATTATTAAAACTGCATGTTACATAATTTAGGGATAAAGCCCAATAATTTACAATACGGTGATTTCAATGGAAATCTTTATTTTTCAAAACATGTTTCTTTATTTATTTACACTGAGCCACTTTTCTAAGCTGGTAGTGCTTCCTGGCACTTTTCTTTGCTCACAACAGGTTACCTGAAACATGTTTGAAAAAGGTTTTGTCAGCGGGGAAATACTGAGTGAGTTCATTCAGGTTTTAGGAAATGACCCATAGTTATAATTTACAGCATAAGAGCGATTACAATGGTTCATATCTTATTTTTATCTGGCTTTGGTGACAAGTCACAATGGTGACGATGGTCATACCACTATTAGGTCAATGAACTCTAATAGTGACGTTCCTCCCTAGTAGGTCAATGAACCTAACTGGGAGAAATAGTAATGTGCACAATACCCCACTAACCAATAAATCAAGATATCCACGACTTAGTCCCTGTAATTATAACACTTTGAAAATAATTTGGAGTATTGTAAAACAGTTAATAAAAAGAAGAATGACTCACAAACTGTGAGAAAAGAGAAATGAACTCACATTGCAGATTTAACGAGCAATGTACAAGCCTACTGATTAGCCTTGATTATTCCTAATTTAACAATAATGCACACACACAAACGGGTTAGTAACTAATTCAGCAGTTACGTCAATTCACGAGATCAAACCCTCACATCGATTAACAAGTGCGATACTTAATAATTCAATCGGATTCACAACGAATAACAGAGCATAGTCCGAATTCGAACAGTACTCAAATATTCAATTCGAAATCACGACGAATAATCAAAGTACAGCTCAATTTGAGCAGCACTCGGACTGGATAGTTGTAATCGATCGGACGTTGAATCGTAATAGCGATCGAGTTATTACCCTAATTGCGGCAGCACTTCGTGACCCGTGTGTGTTTTAAGAGTATACAGAGTATAACTCAGTGTGTAATTCGACTTTGAACGTCGTTTGAGCAGCATAAACCGACTGCCAATGTCTGCTATTTATACTAATTTTTGGGACTCCCTTACGGACCGTATGCCTGATCCCTTACGGTCCGTAAGCTAAGCAGTCTAATTATAGGCTGCCTAGGCTCGGGACTAGGCTTGCTGAATCAATAATTTGGACAAATCAGATTGTCCCAACGTTTTATTTAGATAACTATTCGACTAGGGTTAGCCCCCCTTGAGTTTTAGGGCCCTGATCCTGATTCCGATTGTTCTGAAAATTCTAGGGCTAATGCAGAATTACTTGGGTGTCTTAATTAGGGTTTTCTTATTTACTAATTATCATCCTAATAATCGATTTTAGTGGCAGTTGTTACACCCTCAACCTCGGCCCACACTATCCCAGCGCCTCCTCTCACTCCCTCGGCCCACTCATCTTTTCCAACCCAGCCCACTACATACCAACCCGAGTCCACTATACCCCAACTTGATCCTTCTCTTAGCCCACCTCAGCCTTCCCACACTAACTCTAGAGCATCTATTGGGCCGATACCATCACACCCCATGAGGACTCGATCGAAAAACGGGATTTACAAACCAAAGTTTTATGCTAATCTTACTTTGTTTTCAGGTCCTTGACATCATGCTCTTCTTGCAGCACAGGATCCTCGTGGTTTCAAGTCAGCCGCAAAGCACACTAAATGGGTAAAAGCAATCGAGGAAGAACTTCAGGCGTTATGCTCAAATAACACTTGGGTTCTCGTACCAAGACCCTCCAACGCAAACATAGTTGGATCCAAATGGGTTTTTTCGGGCAAAATACAAAGCTGATGGTTCTGTTGACAGGTACAAGGGTCGTCTGGTTGCTTAGGGATTCACTCAAATTCCTGGGCTAGATTTTTCACACACTTTCATTCCGGTAGTAAAGGCCTCTATGGTTCATGTGGTTCTCGCTCTTGCCACTATTTATGGATGGTCGCTTCGTCAGTTGGATGTTCGGAATGTGTTTCTCAATGGAAATCTTACTGAAACTATTTACATGGAGCAACCTACAAGTTTCGTTGATGCAAAATTTCCTCATCATGTGTGTCAACTTCAAAAAGCTCTCTATGGTCTCAAACAAGCACCCCGTGCTTGGTTTCAGTGTCTCAGTAATTTCTTGCTTGCCAAAGTATTTGCTTGCAGCAAAACAGATACCTCCCTTTTTATCTTCAAAAGAGGGAACACCATCATTTATCTTCTCGTCTATGTAGACGATATTATTATTACTGGCAGTGATACTACTCTCATTCAATCGTTTGTTACTAGCTTACACAACGAATTCTCAGTAAAGGATTTGGGTGCTCTTGGCTATTTCTTGGGTCTTGAGGTCACCTACGTAGAAAGTGGTTTTTTTGTCAGCCAAGCTAAATATGCTCATGACATCTTGGCTCGTGCAGGCTTGCTTGATTCAAAACCGGTTGATACTCCATTAGCTGCCTCAGAGAGTTTTCTCAGCAAAGGCGAACCTTTTCATGATCCCACTCTTTATCGATCATTGGTTGGCGCTCTACAGTACCTCACTATTACGCGTCCTGATCTTTCTTATGCTGTCAATCAAGTCAGTCAGTATCTGCAGTCACCTACCACTTCTCATTTTCAATCAGTCAAACGTATTCTATGCTATGTTAAGGGCACAATCTCCTTTGGGTTAACCTTTAATAAGCCGCCTTTGACCACCTTAGTTGGGTATTCTAATGCTGACTGGGCTCGGTATATTGAGACACGCCGATCGACTTATGGTTATTTGATTTATTTGGGTGGAAATCTTGTTTCGTGTAGTGCGAAGAAGCAGCCTACTATCTCTCATTCCAGCTGTGAATCTGAATATCGAGCTATGGCGAACTCTGCGGCTGAGATTATTTGGATTACTCACCTTTTGCGTGAATTACCTGCTCTTCCCACTGATCAACCTACTCTTCTGTGTGACAATAAAAGTGCTATTTTTCTTGGTCAAAATCTAGTCTCTCACAAACGTGCGAAACATATTGATATTTAATATCACTTTGTTCGGGAACTTGTCTCATCTGGAAAACTCTACACCAAGTTTGTTCCATCCAATCTCTAGGTTGCATACATTTTTACCAAGAGTCTTTCCAAGCCTTTGTTTCAAAAATTTCGGACTCTGCTCCATGTTGGTCCTCCACCTGTTCGATTGAAGGGGTAATAGCATAACGTAAACCATTCAATTGATTTACGTAAATCAAGCATGAGATTATGTAATATTGTGTAATTATTTGTATATTTAGTTTCCTAGTTTATGGGCTCTTGTAACTCTATATATTATTTTACCAATCAATGTAAATGAGTGAGATTGAGTCCTAATAAGGACTCTAGCCATTGCTAAAATGATACACACTATTACGATACGTTAACCGTACCAGCTATAAAGACAAAGATTTTAAGTAGTCAACAAAGTTTTTCTTGACATGCAAATAATTGAAGTTTCAATAATAAAAAAGTTGAACAAGTCTTGAGTTCAAATGTGGCTGTAACGGATTGATCTTGACACTTCAATTCCATAAGAAAAAAGTAACATGGAACACAGGCCCACATTAGAATTTCCACATTGAAACTGTGGACTATTTCTAGACAGCATATATATAAGACAAAATGTCCCCCCTAAAACAAAATGAGGTGTCTTAAGAATGCTTACGGTGACAAGGAAATAAGTTGAAGAAGTCTTTCTTTACTTGTCTAATTATCCTGTCAAAGTCCGTATTATTAACGAAGTAGGAGCGAAAAGTCTAGATCAACAAAGTAGAAACAGAAGCGAAAGCCTCTATACCTAGACTATACGCTACGGAATCACGCCCCCTCCATGTGGCCACCTCGCGCGGCATGAAATACCGCCAGAGGCTCAATAAAAACCGGCGTGAGGATGGGAGGCGTTTAGGGAAGCACGGCTGAAGGAGGGGTTGGTGGGTGGGGCCCTTGCCCATCAACCAATCACTTGATTTCGTTTTTGTTTCTTTTTTGTCGAACGTTTTAGATTTTAGTATTGTTTAACAGGGCGCACTACAAGAACAGGGCACCTTTAGCGGCGACAGGTGTCGCCGATATTGACCACTTTTGTTGCCGCTATTGACTTTTAGCGGCGACATGTCGCCGGTAAAACGACACCGGTATTGCTCGGACGCTATTGACCGGTTGTGGCCGGTAATGACTACTGTCGCCGGTATTGATCCTTCACTTTTAGCGACGACAGATGTCGTAGTGTCGCCGGTATTAATCTTCGTCGGTAAAGGTTGAAAGGCAATAGCGGCGACAGATGTCGCCGCTAAAAGTCTGTTTTTTTTAATACAACATCTGTATATACAGCTGCCCAGCCAGTTTTACGGCCGAAAAAACAAAACCTGCCTATTTTCAAACAACGCAAGCATACGCCATGAACATAATCAACATATACTAAAGGTAATATAATTAAAAACTACGCAAAAGTCGTACATTATATCCTACAACGTTTAATTAAATCTAAATCATACATTAAAAACAAGTCACTGATCGTTATCGTTGGGTTCATCGTCGGATTCATTATCGAATAAGTTGTCAGAATCGTAGTCTTTTGACTTTCCTTTTCCTTGTGAAGCAAGATAGTTGTTAAGTTGGTTCAAAAATGACGGGGTTTGGAACAAGTTGTTAACAAAATCCTACAATAATACATAGCAAAACATATATTAGCATATTAATTAACGCTACCAACATATATTTAACAAGGAAACATGCGTTCTTTTGTCATTTTATAAATTGCGTAGTTTACCTCGGAAAAGGGTTCTTGCGTCCGAGCTTGCGAAGACGACATGTTAGATGACGAGTGCGAGGACGTGTTGGAAGAAGGTTTAGGCCCCATCCCGCGGTACCATCCTCGCCGCTCACCCAACGCTTCCTGATACGGAGCAATTGGCGGACCCTCACCGCTCCATTCACTTGTGGCCTGTTGTATGTTCCGCTGTATTTTACGAAGATGATTAAATATATGTGTGTGTGTGTATATATATATATATATAGGATAGGAGTTGGCCAGAAAGTCCAAATTTCCTAAAAAGTGTAAAAAGTCATAAAACACCGTAATGTCAACTATAAAACACACCAAAAACCCACAAATAATATGATGAAGATTACTAAAACATCATGTATGTGGGTTTTGTGTTGTGTTTTAGAAGTTAAGGCTCTAATTGTGGAATGACAAATATTATTGTGTTTTATGTTGTTTAGCATTGTGTGTTTTATGTTCATATTTCTACGATGGTGTGTTTGAAGTTTTTATGGACTATTAGAGTTTGAATATGGTGTTTTAGTAATATTCATTCTATTATTTGTGAGTTTTAGGTGTGTTTTATGCCTGAAATTATTGTGTTTTATGACTTTTTACACTTTTTAGGAAAAACACACTTTCCGTAGGATCCCCACTCTATATATATATATATATATATATAAACCTACACATAAACATACTACCAACACACATACATACTTATAAAGACACATTTACATACGTACACATACATACCTACAAACACACATTTTGACCAAAAACACAAAATTTATACTTACTTACATACACATTTGCATATTTTATACAAACATACATAATAACATACACATTTTCACCAATTACAAACATTTACATGCACAATTGTTCATTATTTATAAACACCTACATACTAACATACACCTACATACATACATTCATAAACTTACATACACACATACATGCTTACATACACCAAAATACACAAATCAATAGATTTTCATATACACATTTTTATCAAATACACCTACATTATACATTTGGCATACTAACATACACCTACATACATACATTACTTCATAGACTTACATACACACATACATGCTTACATACACCTAAACCAAAAATTATACAATTTCTAAACTTAAAAAAAAAAAAAAAACTAACCGTATTCGAGATGCTTACATACACCTAAACCAAAAATTATACATTTACATACCTAAACCAAAAATTATAGAATTTCTAAACTTTAAAAAAAACTAACTAACCGTATTTTTCAAGTTTCAAGGAGACGAAGTGGTGCCGGATTCGAGATGGTGGTGACCGGATTCGAGATGGTGGTGATCCGATATTTCTTCCACAAACACAAAAATACACAAAAAAGAGCAAAAATTAAAGCCTATAACATGTATATAACAAATGTAGAGAAGAAATCTAACAAAAACAAAGTGAAACTAACCGATTTGGACGATTTTCGCGAGTTACCAGCGGTGTTCGGAGGTTTTTTTGGGGGAAAAGTGAAAGAGGAGGGAGAAATTGGCGTTGTATAGGGGTTTGGTTTGTTCAACCTTTAGCGGCAACAGATTGTCGCCGATATTGCCAATTGTCGCCGGTAAAGACTTTAATGAGGTTGACCAGGGATAAGATGTGTGTGGCTAGGGATTAAAGTTCTGACATTTACTTTTAGCGGAGACTAGCTGTCGCCGCTATTACCCTGTCCATGTCGCCGGTAATGAGTTATAAATCCCCAACCGTCAGATCATGCTTTTGATCAACGGATGGGGTTTGGTTTGAGATCCTGTGACGCGGATCGACCAATAGCGGCGACATTTGACCTGTCGCCGCTAAAGGTGTCGCCGCTAAAGGTGTCCCTTTCTTGTAGTGGCGTGAAAACTTGTGAAACGAAAAAATGGTGGAATGAAAAAGGTGAATGGAAGTAGTGTAGTGAGGTTTAAGATACTTTATGACATGGAATGAACAAATGTGAAATGATAGTGGATAGCCTTAACGAAGTAGAAGTGAAAAGTCTTTGTCCTTAGGGGATACGGAGTGGGCGGCAAAACATGAGCGGCAAATGGGTTTGCCGAGCGGGAACACCACCGCCGACCCATTTTGCCGCTCGGTGAAGATGGAGAAGCGGTGTTTGGTTACCGATCGGGGAGAGGGAGGGAAGGAGAGAAAGGGGTGGGTGTGTGTGGTGGGGTCCATGCCATCTCAATTACGAATCACACTTTTTTCTTTTTTCTTTTTAAAATAGTTTACCAATTCATGAAGTGTCTAACCATTGCCAACACTTTTGAGCATAGTTTAACACTTTTCATTGAACGACATAGCACACTCTCATTGGTTGATTTTGAAGTTTGCCACTTTCAAGTGTCTAACCACTCCCTACACCCTTATAACTTGTGACTCGTGTTCATTATATCAAGAGTAAATTACTTTTTGAGTCCCTGTATTTTAACGGTTTTAACCACTTGAGTCCAAAAATAAAAAGTTTAACGCTCCGAGTCCCTAACCGCTCATTTTATAACGATTTGAGTCCCTGTGTTTTAGTGGTTTTAACCACTTCAGTCCAAAATCAAAAGTACAAGTGTTAAAAATTGGACTCAAAACGTTATAAAATGAGTAGTTAGGGACTCAGTGCGTTAATTTCTTTTATTTTTGATTCAAATGGTTAAAATCACTAAAACATAGGCGCTAAAAATGTAATTTACTCTTATATCGATATACATGGGTCAAAGTCATGGTACCCTAATCATGTTTGTTTAGTTAAACATAAACATAAATATAAAATTAGAGATATTTACTTTTGATGACGATGATGAAACGATAGTGATTCCCATTTAGATGCTTTTGAGTGATGGAGATTGAGAGAGAATACTTGATTGGTGTTCTTAAGTTTTATTATTTTCACAACTAAAAATCATGATGATCATCCATTATTATTAGTTACCAGAAACTTTTTG
Source organism: Helianthus annuus (assembly GCF_002127325.2). Lineage (NCBI taxonomy): Eukaryota > Viridiplantae > Streptophyta > Magnoliopsida > Asterales > Asteraceae > Helianthus > Helianthus annuus. Next base: position 144,636,266 of record NC_035439.2, read on the forward strand.
TATTCTTCATATTGAAAACATCTAAAGGGAAATTATAATAGTCCCATAACTAATCAATATTCACAATTACTTCCAGTAAGTAATTGTTAGGGACGAGTGTAGGTCCCGTTTTTCCGGTGGATCGATAACGTAAACCTATCCTTGTTTATCACAAACACGGTAACGGGTGCGGAATCCCCGTGACGGTGCAAACCAAACAAAGTGTAAAACACACGTGTAACCAAAAGATTCAATATCTATTGATTAGGGATGAGTACAACCAGAAACATATATAAACAATGTTTAAAGACTCTCTCTCAAAGTCTCGGCTCTCGTCACTCGTCCAAGTTTCACACAGAAACTATAAGAGCTATTTATACTAAACTGACGCAGACTACGACGAAACACAAACATAACTCGGCGAAACAAACTTGGGCCAAACATTGGGCCTGAAGAAGCCCAACAGGCGACGAAACAGGCTATCGTGTTTCGTCATTTTTTTTTCAAAGAATTCACAAAGTCAACATTTTCAACTACATGACATCATCATGACATCAAAGTGATGATGTCATGGTGATGTGTCACCTGGTCTTGGTTCGCGGCGCTCCGTGCTTCGCGTGTCGAACTCTGGGGCGCACGACGGAGGAATGTCGTGACGTCGGGCTTGAGCCGAACCTAACCGAGTCGAAACCAAGTCAAACCGAGCCGAGTCGAACCGAGCTGAGTCGCGTCCACACAAAGTGTATCAACAAACTCCCCCTTGGACGCTACTCGTGATGGTTCATCTTCTGTGATTGTTCGTGTTCCGTGTCTTTCATGTCGGAGGATCTTCAAAGTCTTCACGCGTCGTAAGAAGAAAGTGTATCAACAAACTTCCCATTTAATTTAGGAAGTGTGTTAACAAACTCCCCCTTAGAATGAACTCTCCTTTGAGTCATGCTCGTGAATCTTTTGATCTTCAATTCTTCAGATCCTTGTGGTGTTGATGAAGGGTCAGCGGCAACTCGCTCATCTTTATCCTTTGAGTGCCTTCACGTCGTGTCTTCATTCTGAAGCTTGTCATCGAACATGTTCTCCTCGCCTTTAGCATCTTCACATGCAAGAAATCTAAACGCATAATGAGAAAACTGCTTGGAATATAGTTAACATTTAAACAAATGACACATGTGTGACCATTTCTCAATCAAACACTGACCGACAACAGTTTGAAAGTTTAAAAAATGATCAATTTTAATCCTTTAACTTTCAAACCTTGTCAACTTCGACCGTTTATGAATATGTAATTGTTTTCCGGCTTACGATCAGGATTTTGGGTAGGATAGACTCGAGTTCCAACATCGGTCAATCAAAAATAAACTAGAAGCAAAATCTTTTTGGATTTTATAAAGTTTATATTAAAACACACCTAAAATCTTTTTGGAATTTATCATTTGTCAAATGTAAAGACGGAAAACAATAAATAAATATATACAAACAATCTTTTTGCGAGTTTCGAGGGTAAGAGAATCATATCAGTGTATGGTCATGCCAAAACGCTCTTTTTGTTCAATTAGTTAACATTTAAATATGCATCCTATAACAATTATCGGTATTGTTATCCACATAAGCTCAACTTATCATATGTAATCATGGCGAGGGGATACGTTAAGGTATGATTTATACTTACCGACCGGTGTTCATCCACACACGACACATTCCCGTATCAAGGTATGCACGAGAGTTCATCTTACCGGTGAGTATACTATTTATCATCCGTTTGACCATATATGATGTGAGAATGTCACACCCCGATTTCCACGTGTATCACCGGTGGGCCCGGTGGGGGATTACCGTGACGTAGTTGGCAACAATATAGTCAAACCACACAATTATATGAATGCACAGCGGAAGCATAAAGATAAATATAATTCAACCTTTTGAATGTAATATCAAGTGTATTACAGAAGTCGAATTGTATCCACAGGGGATCATAAATAAAATAAAGTATTGTTCAATCAGATACAGCATCAAGTTTGCGAGACTATTCGTGATGCTAGGAAGCTATTACCAGCCAAATTTCGTGTAGTACCTGCACTTAATCTTTTGGGGAAAATACGTCAGTTTACACTGGTAAATACGTTCAACTGACACATTTGAAAATGTTTATTTAAAATTGATTTGAATGCACGAGGCACAAACTCTTTTATAACTTGGGAAAATTATTAAAATCTTGTGAACGAATTACATGTCCTTTTATGCGTTCAGTAGCCCGGATCCTGTCCGGGTTAAAGATTAATAGACACACCACATTGCGTAAAACCGTAGTGTAAAAACCAACGGCTACGTCTTTTAATAATAATAATGTCGACATAATATACCGGGTGTACGCCTACACCGGGATGTCGAGGTCGTGGCCATTTCGTAAAATGATGCCAAGGATATCCGGGACAACGGTCATTAACCCCCCAAAGGCTTTTAAGTAACAAGACTGTTTAAATGAGCCGATCACATTATTCAATTAACCACCTAAGCGATGGAAGATATGATGCTCAATCAAGCGGTATTAATATACCGTATCCCAAGCCCGTATAAGGGAAAATAAGTTAAAGTATTTACCTTTGCAAGTATATTCCTTAATGGATTACGTCACAGATAGCTTTTACTGGGGCTCCTATTCTGGAACGAAGGTTTTAATTAACCTATTAGAATCCTAAAGGGTCTTTATATTAGCCGTAGCCTAGACCGGTCGGTTTCAAAAGATAGATATGGTTTAATCGCGCGAAAAGGCGAAAACCTGGAATGGAGTGTGATTCCGAACCAACAAGTTCAGAGACTTGTTTTATATGGGTTTAAGGTTTACACTCTGGATTTTGGGGTCCAAATAATATAATTTGACCCGTATCGGCTAATTTATGAAAACTAGTTTCATAAGCCGAACCGTGCGCGCAATAGGCGAAACGGTTAACCGTGAGAGTCCTACGCTTGTTTCCTAAGTCAATATGCCTTAAAGAGGTTGTGGCATCAGTAGGATACCTTCCGTGATGCCCGTAACGAGTTTTAGTTAATATATCGCCCCGTAGGGGTTTTTCGGTCATTTTAAAGACTTTTAAAGAGCTTTTCGAGTTCTACAGGAAATCTGAGTTTCCCGAACAGTTTATAAAGTTTAAAATACTTTATTTATCATTTAAAATCAGTAGCAACTGGAATCGGGTCAAAAGACCTTGTAGAACTCAAGTTTTGGCCGAAAAGGGCATATTCGGTATTTAACGAACCGTAGCCATAACCGCAGGTTATGAGCAAGCTAAAAATAATTAAAAATCTTTAAAAATCCCAAAATATTATTTTATAACAGTGGGTAAAAGTTTTGGTGACGAAATCTCGGTTTAGATAGGCGTTATGCTAATTGCGCCGTTTATTACAAAAGTTTACTTTAATTGCGCTATTTAGCATAACTACCATTCTAGACCTCGGATTGACGTGAAACTTTAAGGACATGCTTATAATTTAGTAAGCAAGGTTATGGTCCATTCACGTGTCCGAAATACTCGTTTTATTTTAAAAAGGGCGTTACGGTCAACTTTTAGGCGATTAACGGAAATGCGTAAAAGACTCGGACAAATCATGAACCGGTCACAGAGGGTTATACCATCATGTAACCTGGTCCTAAGAGAGTCCTAAGGCATATCTATACCTCACTAAAACGGGTCAGAACTGAAGTCAAAGCAAAAGTCAAACTTTTGCGACATTCGGCTCCGAACTGGTTCAATATGGCAAATGGTCGATTCAAACGAGCGTAAACAAGTTTATATACTTAATATCATGTTTTATGAGTGTCTAAACAGGTTGTATATCATTTATATCACAGATTATGCAAGAATCGCAAAAATAGCTTTCTGTTGACTTTTTAAGCATTCGTTTGACTCGACATTTGAGCTAGTTAGAGTGGTGATCAGAGGGAACCCTTTTAGGGGTTTATTACCCACATAATTACCAACTCATAACTACTTTTGATCCGTCATAAGACTGAGCCATTACGGATTTATTTTGAAGTCAAACCGTAGTTACGACGGTTTGGTTTTTAGCTATATAATTAACTAAAATTGAACCACAAAGGAATTAAACGACTTACAGAAGCTTAGGCTTGCTTAGAGAACAAAGAAGAACACTTGAGAGCTCTTAGAATGATTAGAGAAGGTGTGTTTGAGTTATGTTTAAGTTGTGAACAAAGAAGGCCTATTTATAGTGCAAGAATGCTCCTAAGATCATCACACATTGGCCTATAACTAATCATGGATGATGGGCAGGTGTCCCATGGTGCTATGGGTCGAGTAGGGGGCGCCCATGACTCTGGAAGACCCATCATTTATTGTTTTGCCGCTTATAACAGCCAACAGCCAATTTTCTGTCGCTGGGCGTTGCTTACGGACCGTATGGTTTAGGCCTTGCGGTCCGTAAGCCATAGGCGGATCGAAATCAATCATTCCCCTCCTTACGGTCCGTAAGGCATACCCTTTACGGTCCGTAAGGGGTTACAATTGTATCTTTTTGAAATGATTACTAAATCTTGTAATTAATATCGAATCTTTGGTAATTAATAACCTGACCTTTCGGGTTTGAAGGGGTAACTTTGCGATATGGCCCTTGATTAATTACAGTTAAGGACCTCGCGTTATTTACCCGCATCGTTAAGCCCCCGGTTAATTTATTTATTATCCGGAAAACCTTAAATTATATTATTGACGCTTTTAACCCTTCTCCTACGAATTTGATCATAACTTTCTCGTTTTAAAACGGAACTTCGCGGAATTTATACAGTATATTCTAGTGAACGTATAATACTGTTACAAAGCCTCGGGAGCGTTAAAGGGTCACTCAGAGGTATAATTAAACATGTTGACACAGTTAACCCCTGTAGCTTGTAATCTCTCACTTTCTTCCGCGTTTCGCTTCCGTACGATCCATGATTTATTCGTTTGAAGGTACAAGCACCACTTAGGGTTACTATACAGTATATTTACCCTTGTTTGACATTTATAACCCTCGAATTTATATACTTTCAAGGTTTGTCAATATTAGTCCTTTATTTAATATAAATGCCACGTGTAAACAAATGACATGTGTTAACACATCATTGGACACAAAAATTTGAGGTGTAACATCCTCACCCCCTTAAAATAAATCTCGACCCGAGATTTACTCAAATAAATAGGGGTACTTTTCTTTCATTGTGGCTTCGACTTCCCACGTGTATTCGGGACCTCTACGAGCATCCCATTTGACTTTTACAATCGGTACGTGCTTTCTTCGAAGCTTTTTCACCTGTCGATCTTCAATCGACAACGGCTTCTCTACGAATTTTAAGCTCTCATCTATATGCACATCTGTGTGTGGGATCACCAATGATTCATCGGCGAAACACTTCTTTAGATTGCAGATGTGGAACACATTATGAATTCCATTGAGCTCTTCTGGTAAGTTTAATTTATAGGCAACTGACCCGACCCGTTCGATAACCTCAAAAGGTCCTATGTATCGCGGGCTCAGTTTACCTTTCTTGCCGAAACGCATCACCCCCTTCCAGGGTGATACTTTAAGCAACACCTTTTCACCTACTTCGAAGTGAAAATCCTTACGCTTCGGATCAGCGTAGCTTTTCTGCCTATCGCGGGCAGCTTTGAGACGTTCCCGAATCTGGACAATCTTGTCCGTTGTCTGGAAAACTATCTCTGGTCCTGATAATTGGACCTCTCCCACTTCCGCCCAACAAACAGGAGATCTACATTTCCTACCGTATAATGCCTTGAAAGGCGCAGCCTTTATGCTGGTATGGTAGCTGTTATTGTAGGAGAATTCGATTAGGGGTAGGTTCTTATCCCAGTTACCACCTAAATCGATCGCACATGCACGAAGCATGTCTTCTAACGTTTGGATAGTACGCTCACTCTGACCGTCCGTCTGTGGGTGGTAAGCCGTACTGAAGTTCAAACGCGTGCCCAAAGATTGCTGGAAACTCTTCCAGAAATGAGACGTGTATCTAGTATCCTTGTCGGAGATAATAGACACAGGTATGCCGTGTAAGGCTACAATCTTATCAACATAAAGTTGGGCTAGCATATCGGAGCTATACGTCTCCTTGATGGGTAGAAAATGAGCTGATTTAGTCAGCCTATCGACTATGACCCATATCGTGTCGTTTCCTTTCCTGGTTTTGGGTAACTTGGTAATGAAATCCATAGTTACGCATTCCCATTTCCACTCGGGAAGTTCAGGCTGTTGTAGCAAGCCAAATGGCTTTTGGTGCTCGGCTTTGACTTGAGCACAAGTCAAGCACCTTGCTACATGGGCGGCTACAGACTTTTTCAAGCCTATCCACCAATAGTTTGCCTTTAAGTCTTGATACATTTTATCTGCTCCCGGATGGACCGAATATTTGGAACTATGGGCTTCCTGGAGGATAACATCCCGTAGTCCTCCATAAATCGGAACCCATATTCGTCCGTTTAATCTAAGGATTCCATCCTTGCTAAGAGTCAACTGCTCTTCAGTTACTCCTAACTTTTCCTTAGGATAATTAGCTTCCAACACAGCCTCTCGCTGTGCAGCTAATATCCTCTCAATCAGGTTGTTCTTGACTTCAATGCTCTTGGCATTGATTCGAATAGGTTTTACCCTTTCTTTTCTGCTCAGGGCATCAGCGACTACATTCGCTTTGCCGGGATGGTACCTGATCTCACAATCATAATCATTCAAGGTTTCCATCCAACGGCGTTGCCTCATGTTCAGCTCCTTCTGGTTGAACAGATGTTGAAGGCTTTTGTGATCAGAATAAATCACAAATTTAATACCATAGAGGTAATGCCTCCACAATTTCAATGCAAATACAAGGGCACCCAATTCCAAGTCGTGGGTGGTGTAATTCTTTTCGTGCACTTTTAATTGTCTTGAAGCATAGGCAATAACCTTGCCTTTTTGCATAAGCACACACCCCATGCCAGCGTGTGATGCATCGCAGTAAACTACGAATTCATCTGTACCTTCTGGTAATGTCAACACAGGTGCGTTGCTTAGCTTCTGCTTCAGAATTTCGAAGGACTCTTGCTGCTTTGGGCCCCAATTGAACTTTTCTTTCTTCTTGGTTAGGGAAGTCAAGGGCGCAGCAATCCTCGAAAAATTCTCAATAAATCTCCTGTAGTATCCTGCTAACCCCAGGAAACTACGAATTTCGGTAGGCGTCTTTGGCTCTTGCCAGTTCATGACTGCCTCCACCTTAGCGGGATCCACCTGGATACCACGCTCACTTACAACGTGACCCAAAAATTGAACCTCTCGTAGCCAGAATTCGCATTTAGAGAATTTGGCGTAGAGTTTCTCACGTTGTAGCAACTGGAGAATACAACGGAGGTGATTCTCGTGGTCAGTTTGGTTCTTGGAATATATAAGGATATCGTCGATGAAGACTATGACAAATTTGTCCAAGTACGGCTTGCAGACGCGATTCATGAGATCCATGAACGCAGCCGGTGCATTTGTGAGCCCAAAAGGCATCACTAGGAACTCGTAATGACCGTAGCGAGTCCTAAATGCTGTCTTGTACACGTCTTCATCTCTGACCTTTAGCTGATGATAGCCCGACCTTAAGTCGATCTTCGAAAAATAGCTCGCTCCTTGCAGCTGATCGAACAGATCGTCGATCCTTGGCAAAGGATATCTATTCTTTATGGTAACTTTGTTCAGCTCACGGTAATCGATGCACAACCGCATCGATCCGTCCTTCTTCTTTACAAATAGGACAGGTGCTCCCCAGGGAGACGAACTAGGTCTGATAAAACCTTTTGCCAACAGTTCATCCAACTGGGTCCTTAATTCCTTCATTTCCGTCGGAGCAAGCCTGTAAGGCGCTCTAGCTATAGGAGCTACTCCAGGTATGATATCTATTCTGAATTCCACTTGTCTATCTGTTGGTAAACCAGGTAGTTCTTCGGGAAAAACCTCGGGATATTCAGAAATAACAGGAAGTTCCTCTATCTTTGGCTTGGGCTCTTCAATTATCACCTGAGCCATGTAAATGACACAGCCTCTTTTTAAACATCTAGAAGCCTTGAGCATAGATACGTCCTCGGGTAATCCATACTGCGTATCTCCTCGAATGGTAAGCGATTCACCACTCGGAGTCTTTAGTACTATATGCCTTTTGTTGCAAATGATTTGGGCCTGATTGCGGGACAACCATTCCATGCCCAGAACAACGTCAAAACCTGCTAATTTGAAGGGAAGTAGAGATAGAGGAAAAGAGTGGTTCTTAATGGACATTTCACATCCCTCTAGAACAGTGGAGACGGTTTCTATCGTGTCGTCTGCTAACTCTACTTCGTATTTCACATCTAGGGTTTTGATAGGTATATTCAATAGTTCGCAAAATTTTCGGTCTACAAAGGACTTATCAGCGCCAGAATCGAAAAGTACTCTTGCAAATATATTATTTACGAGAAAAGTACCTGTAAGTACATTGTCGTTCAGCACAGCCTCCTTTGCATCCATACGGAAGACTCTCGCATTCGTCTTCTTGTTCTCTTCCGGTTTCCTGGCATTCTTGGGACAGTTACTCTTGATATGCCCCTTTTCGTTGCAACCATAGCATGTTGCATCCTTGATTTTCTTGCAGTCCACCGTCTTATGGTCCTTGGACTTGCATAGTCCACAGGCAAAAGACTTTGGCTGGGACTGTGAATTCGACCCAAACCTACATTTTCCAGAATGGGGTTTCTGGCAGATTTTGCATTTGGGCCTTTCTCCAGCTTGCCCATCTTTCTTTGCTTCAGTCCCTCTCTTGCCTTCACCGTTTCCACGGTGTTTCTTTCCTGACCTACGTGAGATGTCGTCCTCACGTTTCCTCTTTTCCGCCTCCTTGCTCCTTAGCGTCCTCAGACGGACAACATCTAAAGTGAGAGACAAGGAGATGTCAGTTACTGACCTGAAGGTCGTCGGCCGAGAGGCCTTCACACTAGCCTTTATCGCAGGCTCTAAGCCCCCAATGAAACGGGCGATTCTCCTGGACTCTGGTGTCACAAGGTACGGGACCAGGCGAGACATTGTATTGAAGCTCGTCAAGTAGGCCTGGCAGTCCAGGTTTGTCATTACCAATGACACAAAATTAGACTCGATCTTCTCCACCTCATGCTGAGGGCAGTAGTTTTCTTTAATGAGAGCAATAAATTCCTCCCATGTCATCTTGTATAGAGCAGACTTACCGGATGCCTGTACCAACGCTCTCCACCATGCTAGGGCCTCGCCCTTAAATGATTGTGACACAAACTTCACCACATCCTTCTCCGCACACCCACTGATGTCCACAATAGTGTCCATCTCATCCAGCCAGGTGATACAATCAACAGCACCCTTCTCCCCTGTGAATTCCCGGGGCGTACAAGACACGAAGTACTTGTAGGTGCAGCCCTTGGCACCGGACGCATCAGTATATTCTCGTTCACGACGAATACTATTCTCAGCGGACGAGTGATTATCGTCATCTTTCTTGGGTTTGGAGAGTGGTTTGGATTGTGACCTTGGTTTGGAGGGTGGTTTTGATACGGTTCTGCTATGAGACTCGGTGTATTGACGATCAAGAGCTGCCTGAACAGCGTTGTCAATCAGAGCCTTTAGCTGTGCGCCTGTCAGATGCACTTGCGCATTATCGTAGTCATGTTCGTTTGTATGGCTGTTTTCTCCGTTGGGATCCGCCATCGTAACTTGTATCTGTTACAGAAGATAACATAATTTTATTTAGAAGCTTATTATGGAATTGTCTTTTATGACAATTTGTTAACCATGGTAACAGAGACCATATCTGATTAACTTATCACGCACTTAGTTTTAGGATTTGAATATATCCTATTTTAGCTATAACAATAATATTGGCGGCATAAAGCCTAATCACGAGGATGTTTTATAATATTAGCCGAGATTTCAGAGAATCAAAGGCATAGAGGTTCGAACCGTAGTTATTTTACCCCTTTCTGACAGGGAGTCATAACCTACCACTGTCTTTTGTCCTTTATAAACAATTATTACGGTCCATAGGCACTACACCACTAATGGATGTTTTAATAAGGTTGGTCCGTAGACACTACATTACAAATGGATGTTTTAATAAGGTTGGCCCGTAGGCACTACATCACAAATGGATGTTTTAATAAGGTTGGCCCGTAAGCACTACATCACAAATGGATGTTTTAATAAGGTTGGCCCGTAGGCACTACATCACAAATGGATGTTTTAATAATGATCATCTTTATTGATGATTTGACCCATGATTTATTATATCATTAATTTGGGCTTTGGAATCCTTTAAAGGATTATTGTATAAGAATGACGTGTGTGATTTTAACGAATCACATCTGCCATGATTGTCAACATGCTTGCAGAGGTTAACAGGGAATCTGAATCTCTTAATTAGGTCATACCATCTTGGCCGGATCTTAAAAGACACCAGGCTAGGTTTCACTCTTAAGATTCTTTATTTAGGCAGATCAATTTAAAAGGAATGGTTTTGATTTATTTCATATATAGTGATAACAAAATGAAATTCATAATATAACATTCCAAAATATTAATACGATTACACACCGCCCTAAACGGGACTTTTAAATAGTACTTACCTACATAGAGGTTTAAAACAAGTGACAAGTCCACGCAGGGACTAATATAAGATAGGTGTCCATGCAAGGACTAAAAGATAAGTCCACGTAGGGACTGAAATACGATAAATGTCCACGCAGGGACTTCTTTTTAAAATAAACATTACATTAGAACGTACATAAGGGCTAATGGTCACGTTTCTTCTTCTTGCCCTTCAGTAGGTTCGCTAAGCCCTTGAGGAATCCTCGGTGGCTCTTTTTCTCTTCCTCGAACTCTCTCTCCACACGATCTAGTCGGTGGAGTATCTCTTCATGCTCAGGAGGAGAGAAACGTGGTTGAGGTGCTTGTTGCGGAACTGGAGGTCTGGGAGGTATTGGATACCCATGAGCTGAGTAGTCCGGTGCTCCCATGTTCCCATGAGCTCCGTCGGGATATCGTGCATTATACCTAGCCGACACCACATATGGGTCGTGCTCGTAATTGTAGTTGTAATGTGCTTGTGACGGTTCGAACGGGTTGTAAGCCGTTGGACCCGTGTAAGCAGGTATGGGTTGGTCATACCCAAATGGTGGTGAATTTGGTGCAGCTGGTGCGGAGTTCGCCTCCTGTACAGGACTTGAAGGCCCTTCTTCTTGTAGTGGCGGGTAGTGGCTACTACTAGAGTGTCGAGGGGTGCTGAAGTGGAAATCCCCTCCTCCTCGTGTGGACATACGAGCATTTGTCCTCCTACGCCTTGGCGGATCAGGTATTACTGGTTGTGCCGGTGGCGGAGGTGGTGGCGTAACTGCCACGAAGCGTGAATCCTCAGAGGGATCCTGTGGATGTCGCGGTTGTTGTGATGTCTCTTGAGGTGGCGTGTAGTACCACTCATGTCGGTCGAACAACGCTTGAAAGTTGTCTGGTCCGTGATAGGGTGTGCCATGGAAGGATGACCCATCAGAGACTTCTATCGGATGCGTGGGTGTACCACGAGCAGGTTCTGTCGGATCAGTATCTTCGTCCATATGATCTTCGGAGAAGTGATCTTGTGGCCCTAGTGGAACAAAACCTGAAGGTTCCTGGATGTAGTCAGCTGGATTAAACTGACCTCTGAAGTATGGAGTAGGGTCGTCAAAATTTCGGTGCGATACCGAACGTTGTAGAGGTATGAAGGAGGGTTGCGGGTTGTTGGGATCATTCTCTGAATTTGGCCCGAATGAGTGCCGGTATGATGGCATTGAGCTATGCGAGGTAGAATGTCTCGCAGGTTCGTAAAGGTCTCTTCGCCTCTGCGGTTCTTCACTCCTTGTGGCCGAAGGAGCTCGCGTACCTGAAGGCTCGGCTTCGTGATCGTGATGAGTAACGATCTCTCCTCTGCCTCTTCTTCCCCTTCCTCTTCCTCGGAATATCACTGGCGGCATATTTCCTGCTTTATAAAACTGTAAATACCAATAATAAAAGAAAAGACAAAATTGGAATAACAATTCGAATTTGTCCTAAGTTCTTGTCTAGACTCAAGTATGTGCAATTGTATCACTGAGATTAAACACGTTAGGATAGTGTATAATTCACTCAATGTTGGCTCTGATACCAACCTGTCACACCCCGATTTCCACGTGTATCATCGGTGGGCCCGGTGGGGGATTACCGTGACGTAGTTGGCAACAATATAGTCAAACCACACAATTATATGAATGCACAGCGGAAGCATAAAGATAAATATAATTCAACCTTTTGAATGTAATATCAAGTGTATTACAGAAGTCGAATTGTATCCACAGGGGATCATAAATAAAATAAAGTATTGTTCAATCAGATACAGCATCAAGTTTGCGAGACTATTCGTGATGCTAGGAAGCTATTACCAGCCAAATTTCATGTAGTACCTGCACTTAATCTTTTGGGGAAAATACGTCAGTTTACACTGGTAAATACGTTCAACTGACACATTTGAAAATGTTTATCTAAAATTTATTTGAATGCACGAGGCACAAACTCTTTTATAACTTGGGAAAATTATTAAAATCTTGTGAACGAATTACATGTCCTTTTATGCGTTCAGTAGCCCGGATCCTGTCCGGGTTAAAGATTAATAGACACACCACATTGCGTAAAACCGTAGTGTAAAAACCAACGGCTACGTCTTTTAATAATAATAATGTCGACATAATATACCGGGTGTACGCCTACACCGGGATGTCGAGGTCGTGGCCATTTCGTAAAATGATGCCAAGGATATCCGGGACAACGGTCATTAACCCCCCAAAGGCTTTTAAGTAACAAGACTGTTTAAATGAGCCGATCACATTATTCAATTAACCACCTAAGCGATGGAAGATATGATGCTCAATCAAGCGGTATTAATATACCGTATCCCAAGCCCGTATAAGGGAAAATAAGTTAAAGTATTTACCTTTGCAAGTATATTCCTTAATGGATTACGTCACAGATAGATTTTACTGGGGCTCCTATTCTGGAACGAAGGTTTTAATTAACCTATTAGAATCCTAAAGGGTCTTTATATTAGTCGTAGCCTAGACCGGTCGGTTTCAAAAGATAGATATGGTTTAATCGCGCGAAAAGGCGAAAACCGGGAATGGAGTGTGATTCCGACCCAACAAGTTCAGAGACTTGTTTTATATGGGCTTAAGGTTTACACTCTGGATTTTGGGGTCCAAATAATATAATTTGACCCGTATCGGCTAATTTATGAAAACTAGTTTCATAAGCCGAACCGTGCGCGCAATAGGCGAAACGGTTAACCGTGAGAGTCCTACGCTTGTTTTCTAAGTCAATATGCCTTAAAGAGGTTGTGGCATCAGTAGGATACCTTCCGTGATGCCCGTAACGAGTTTTAGTTAATATATCGCCCCGTAGGGGTTTTTCGGTCATTTTAAAGACTTTTAAAGAGCTTTTCGAGTTCTACAGGAAATCTGAGTTTCCCGAACAGTTTATAAAGTTTAAAATACTTTATTTATCATTTAAAATCAGTAGCAACTGGAATCGGGTCAAAAGACCTTGTAGAACTCAAGTTTTGGCCGAAAAGGGCATATTCGGTATTTACCGAACCGTAGCCATAACCGCAGGTTATGAGCAAGCTAAAAATAATTAAAAATCTTTAAAAATCCCAAAATATTATTTTATAACAGTGGGTAAAAGTTTTGGTGACGAAATCTCAGTTTAGATAGGCGTTATGCTAATTGCGCCGTTTATTACAAAAGTTTACTTTAATTGCGCTATTTAGCATAACTACCATTCTAGACCTCGGATTGACGTGAAACTTTAAGGACATGCTTATAATTTAGTAAGCAAGGTTATGGTCCGTTCACATGTCCGAAATACTCGTTTTATTTTAAAAAGGGCGTTACGGTCAACTTTTAGGCGATTAACGGAAATGCGTAAAAGACTCGGACAAATCATGAACCGGTCACAGAGGGTTATACCATCATGTAACCTGGTCCTAAGAGAGTCCTAAGGCATATCTATACCTCACTAAAACGGGTCAGAACTGAAGTCAAAGCAAAAGTCAAACTTTTGCGACATTCGGCTCCGAACCGGTTCAATATGGCAAATGGTCGATTCAAACGAGCGTAAACAAGTTTATATACTTAATATCATGTTTTATGAGTGTCTAAACAGGTTGCATATCATTTATATCACAGATTATGCAAGAATCGCAAAAATAGCTTTCTGTTGACTTTTTAAGCATTCGTTTGACTCGACATTTGAGCTAGTTAGAGTGGTGATCAGAGGGAACCCTTTTAGGGGTTTATTACCCACATAATTACCAACTCATAACTACTTTTGATCCGTCATAAGACTGAGCCATTACAGATTTATTTTGAAGTCAAACCGTAGTTACGACGGTTTGGTTTTTAGCTATATAATTAAATAAAATTGAACCACAAAGGAATTAAACGACTTACAGAAGCTTAGGCTTGCTTAGAGAACAAAGAAGAACACTTGAGAGCTCTTAGAATGATCAGAGAAGGTGTGTTTGAGTTATGTTTAAGTTGTGAACAAAGAAGGCCTATTTATAGTGCAAGAATGCTCCTAAGATCATCACACATTGGCCTATAACTGATCATGGATGATGGGCAGGTGTCCCATGGTGCTATGGGTCGAGTAGGGGGCGCCCATGACTCTGGAAGACCCATCATTTATTGTTTTGCCGCTTATAACAGCCAACAGCCAATTTTCTGTCGCTGGGCGTTGCTTACGGACCGTATGGTTTAGGCCTTGCGGTCCGTAAGCCATAGGCGGATCGAAATCAATCATTCCCCTCCTTACGGTTCGTAAGGCATACCCTTTACGGTCCGTAAGGGGTTAAAATTGTATCTTTTTGAAATGATTACTAAATCTTGTAATTAATATCGAATCTTTGGTAATTAATAACCTGACCTTTCGGGTTTGAAGGGGTAACTTTGCGATATGGCCCTTGATTAATTACAGTTAAGGACCTCGCGTTATTTACCCGCATCGTTAAGCCCCCGGTTAATTTATTTATTATCCGGAAAACCT
Source organism: Helianthus annuus (assembly GCF_002127325.2). Lineage (NCBI taxonomy): Eukaryota > Viridiplantae > Streptophyta > Magnoliopsida > Asterales > Asteraceae > Helianthus > Helianthus annuus. The sequence continues at coordinate 144,651,359 of NC_035439.2, forward strand.
TAAATTATATTATTGACGCTTTTAACCCTTCTCCTACGAATTTGATCATAACTTTCTCGTTTTAAAACGGAACTTCGCGGAATTTATACAGTATATTCTAGTGAGCGTATAATACTGTTACAAAGCCTCGGGAGCGTTAAAGGGTCACTCAGAGGTATAATTAAACATGTTGACACAGTTAACCCCTGTAGCTTGTAATCTCTCACTTTCTTCCGCGTTTCGCTTCCGTACGATCCATGATTTATTCGTTTGAAGGTACAAGCACCACTTAGGGTTACTATACAGTATATTTACCCTTGTTTGACATTTATAACCCTCGAATTTATATACTTTCAAGGTTTGTCAATATTAGTCCTTTATTTAATATAAATGCCACGTGTAAACAAATGACACGTGTTAACACATCATTGGACACAAAAATTCGAGGTGTTACAGAGAAACTCACTTATTTTGATTGAAAACAAGCCCTATGTGATAGAATCACTTATTGATGAGGAACTTGATTTTCGATGCATGAGGGCACAGGAGCAAGTCCGTGAACAGGTCAGTACTTTCGTACAGCAGAGAGATGAACTTGACTCCCGGATAAATGTGATATATTATCACTTATTTGTTTGGACATGTGATTGTTGATCACTTATTGAGGTCGTATGCAATATGTACACGTATGTATAGTATCATGGAAGATCTAGACTTGCGTCCCCGTTTTTTTTCGGTAAAAGATACAACCATGATACCCAGATGATAAGCAGCATAAAGACCGAATATCTCAGAACCTCGGCAATCTCTCAAACGAAATTTCGGTACTAAAACCATATGCCAATGAATGGTTCCCACCTGGTCTTCAGTCGATTAAGGTTTATATCACCCTGCACACTTTAAAATGATTGTGAGCCTACCGATACATCTTATATAGAGCTGCTTATCGTTTTTCATTTTGCATTCAGTTCGAAGAGGTTTAGACAGACCACTGTCATATTCTATTTTTCTCGCCAGAAAACTCATTTTTGATTTTCTATTGTTTTTGTGTTTTCAAATTTTTCGATGTTTTGGATTTTTCAAATTTGGATTTACTCCCCCTAAAATCAACAAACTAAGATAAAATAAAAAACACAAAGATTATTTACAAAAATGATTTTCCGATGTCGGTTAACTCATGTTTTACCTCAATTCCGTTTACCAAAATTAAGTTTTAATCAGAAAAGATTTATCGAATTTTGGAAAAATCAGTTGGCACATCGGTAAGCGGTATGGACCATGACAACATTGACGAGTTTCATAGTGAAACAATCACGTGTAAGGTGATATTCGAGATCAACGTGTCAGGCCAAAGAGTGGTATACGAGATGATAATAATTCATAAATCAGCTTAAATATCGACAAGCATAGGAGAGATTAGAAATTCAAAACCGTATTCTGCAACTGCTTCATGCATTGCAAGGAATCTGAGCACTCTCCCAAACTCGATATCCACCCGGTGTGGATTTCAAGGTCGTTTTTTGTAGGTACTTCACTTAATCCGAGATAGCTCTACACAGCAACAAGATCAGAAACCTCCAGGTCCGGCTGGTCTTCCATATTGCACCAGCGAAGGTCTTTGTCTTTCTCTTTGAAAAGTAGTGTGCGATTGTTCAATCCACGCCAAGGCATCCGCACACCCGGTTGGTTTGTTCAACAAACACATTTTCTTCAATCACACCGCGAAGAAATGTACACTGCACGTTCATTTTGTCGATTGTGAACTTCAGACGTGCTGCACGTGCGTACATTTTGATTTGAATCTATCCTGGGGACCCGATCAAGGCCTTAACAATCACACTTTGAAATGATTTGCATTTTGTCGAAGCTATCAATTTCTTTCAACAGACAATTTTTGTCTTCTTTTTCTCTCCATCAAAGGCAACAATTTCTTCTGTCGCCTATTTTGTGCAAGGACATTCCACTATCAATAATCCTATGACTATCGATAGTTCCTCCTGGAACTTCCTGCACACTCACTCAGAGATTAGTTGGAGAGGGGGACCCAAGCCTTCATAGACTTGGGTTGCCCCTGAGAATCAAGAAATGTAATTTCAATTTCCTGATGATTTTTAAACACAGCACCTCCCCCTGAACTTTCACCCGTTTTAGGTTTCCAAGTTTGTTTTTGTTTACCAATTTGATTCTTATAAACAGATTTTGAGACTTCTGGTTTTAATGGTTGTGAAGAACTTGGTTCCCTGTTAACAAATTTGACTTCAGATTTTAAAACTTTTTCAACTGCTTTGACGTTTTGACGTCGTTGTTTTGTTTCTTGTTCTTTAACAGTTCTTTTGTCATGTTTTGGTGAAACAGGACGACGTTGTGAGTGACCTTGTTCAGAAGGGGTTCTTTCAACAAAGTTTGGTTTGGGCGAGTTTGTGCAGTCTTTAATGATATGCCCAAACTTCCCACATTTGAAACAAGTTCTCCTTTCAACAAACTTAGGAGAATCTGATCGACGACCTGACGTAGAAGTTGTAGACCCAGAGGTACCAGCTTCACACCCGTTTGTGTATTGGGTGTAATTGTTATCACTATTACGTTTCAAAATGTTGACTTTTTGTACAAAATTGGTATTTGATTTATTTTCAAAAGTCTCCACTTTATCAGTACCTTTGGTGGCCACAAACTTAACGTCTTTTGCTTTCTTCTTGTAACGAGCTCCTTTTGAATCAACCTTAGCCTTTGGCTTTGGAGCTCGTTGTTTTTGTTTACCCTTAAGAGCAATTGGTTGTTGCTTTGTCGGTGATTTCTGTTTTCCAAATTGTTTTCTGATTTCAGATTTTGGAATTGGGTCACATTGAGTTACAATGACTCCTGGAATTGTCTTTCCCAAAAACTGGTTTGTAGTATCTTCAAACACTTTGTCAATCAAAGATTCATTGACGTTTTTTATTGGAAAATCTTTGTCTGAATAAATTTTACTATCACCGACTAAAGTATACAACAAGTTATTGCTCTTAACAGCAGACACACATTCCTTGTCATCTTTGACATCCTTGACAGGATCTATCACTTGCTTGGCAACAGGTTGCACGGCAGGAGTAGGAGGATCACAAAGAATATGATTCTCAATTGGAATTTCTACTCCTTTGTTCTCATCAAGTGATTCATCCTGGTCACTTACATCTGATTCATCATCTGACGAATCATAGTCCTCAATGGTTGGAGGACTTTGATTAGAAGCACATGATGACTTTTCTTTGCTATCAGATGAGCCCTCCGATGAATTGTCCGTTTTGAAACCTAAACCAGTTGTAACATCCTCATAATCGAGAGGTACAGATGGTTCAAAACGAGGCATATCCTCTTCATCGGGCATTCTGGTATAGTTGTGTCTCAAAGGGGGTGGACACGCCTTATACCCAATGCCTTTTCTTTTCCCTTTTTGCTGTTGAACATCAATGATGTGATCAAGCACAAATCGGGAGTTAGAATAACTCTCCAATTTTTGCTTGATAGCATCATGCTCGCATTTGGCAATGGCTAGTTCCTTTTTGGTTTCCTCAACGATGTTAATGTAATCGTTAATACTAACTTGTTTATGATAAACAACTTTGTTCACTTCGGAAACACTTTTCTTTAAGGTTTCAATTACAGATTTAGATTCCTTTTCGTTTCTAACTAAAGCCATATTTGCCTCTTTGCACTTTGACAATTCAATAACCAAACTCTGATTGTGACTATGAACCGTTTCAGATTCACGTTTCAATTTAGCACATTCAAGTTTCATATCAGCACAATCACTACATATGCTAGGAGTTTCAGATTTTACCTGACTTGTAGAAACTGTGACATTAGCCATAAAGGCAGTCTGAGAAGAGAAAGATCCATCTTCGGTGAGAATCTTCTCCATTTCTTCTGATGTAGCATCAACTTTCTTGATTAAGTCAGATTTTTGACATTTCATCTCCTTGACATCATTCGACAAACTATCAGCTTCAGAATCAGTTCTTTCATTCAAATTCGATTCTTCATCCGAACTGCCACTGTATCCCGAACTATCATCTTTTCCTGAAGATTCCCCATCATTGACATTCTTGACAATCTCAGCGTAAAACGCAGTTCTTGTTTGATCACCGTTTCCCAACTGTATGGCCGGACCACAATCGACACTTGGATCGAATTGAGGTTGTGTTGTAGAAACTTGAGGTTGAGGTTGGGGTTTAGATTGCGAGAGATAAGCACTTTGATTGAACTGTGGAAACGGAGATGAGCTTGTATTTGATACAAACGCCGTTTGAAGCTTCGGTTGCTGAATGGAACTAGAACTAGCTGAAAGACCAAAACCCGGTAAATACATTTCTGTGTTTTGAGTAGGTGCAATCCTTTTAGTTTTCCGAATTTCCTCTTCGTTCTTGTGCTCCAACTTCTGAATGAATTGATAGATATTAACATTGACAGCATCTAGAACGCTCGTATGCTTTAAAAGCTCAATGAACGGGCTCCACTTTGGAGGTAGAGCATCAGCAAACCGTGCTACCATTTCCTGTTGAGATGCAAGAACACCAAAATAATGCATTTCACTCATCAACTGATAATAACGTGTAGTTATATCATTTAGGGTTTCATTCTCTAAGAAATGAAATGATTCGAATTTCTTCTTCAACAGATCATGACGTGTCTTTCTAGTAGCTGCATATCCTTCTCCTCTCGCTACCAAAAGATTCTGTATGTTTTGATTTTGATTCGACACCAAAGCCCATTGACTTGCACTTATGGATGGTTGAGGAATCATATTTCTTACCCACGCGGCTGCGGAAGTTTGATCTTGACCTGGTTGTGGGTCCATACTCCAATCCCACGGACTTGTGCAACTCATGATTGGTGTATAGAAGTGAAAAATCTGGTCACACACTTGAAACAGACAGTTAAATTAGTTTTGCAACACTTCTGTGAAAATTATGACAAATGACACCACGAAAAATATGTTTTTGGCGAAAAACCAAATTAGGCGAAAAATGGTTTTTCGTCACAAACACTTGTTATGATTTCTTTGGAGAATTTATATAATGAAACAGACAGATGGACCTAGTATTCCTAGTCTTTCGAGAGAACATGCTCAAGTATTAAATCCCACTAAACAAACTGGTGGGTATTTAGTGAAAGAACAAATTTTTTTTTTAATAATACAGAATGATTTGCCCACTTAACTGAAGTCCACTAAAATAACTTAATAGGTTTAAAACATGAAATCACGTGGACTTCTTTGCTAAATCCACTAAGAATGAAAGGTGAAAGCCCACCAAGAATTTGTTCCACAGCCCACAAAATGCAACAATTAATTGAATAAGCTCAATAAATTAAGCCAACCCACTAGGCAGATCAGTCGATTGATTTTTTTTTTTTTAAGACAAAAGGCCACTTTCTCACGTGATGATGAAACTTGAATTTAATTAATGATAACGTGACTAAAACTTCTGATGAACTGAACGACGAAACTGTTTTTTTTTTTTTTTATTAATTGGAACTTGACGAAACCTCTAGTGAATATATGATGGGCGACGAAACACAATAGTGAATAAGATCGAAACAGAATTCTTGAGTGGATAAGGTTTGGTCGACGAAACTGATTGAGTAGATAAGATTTGGTCGACGAAACTGAATTAAATTTTATGCTTGACTATGTGCGACAAAACCCTCTTTGTTGACCAAAAAAAAAAACAAATTAAAGTGGGTGGGATATTTTTAAAAGAAACCTTAGTCAAATACCCATACTCACCATGCTTTCAACCATATTTTCAAACCATCATTGTTTTAGTACAGTTTTCAAAGTATTATTATAATAATAATCACACTTCAACAGTGACCCAAAACAAAGATCAAAACTCAAATACTTTTGAAGAACAACATGAATATATGAAGAACACTATGAAGGTTTGTTGAAGATATGAAGTTTCCGGCGAAATTATGATGATTCCGATCACCGAACACTTTTTCGAAACACTATTTTGCTTAAAACTTTCAACAAAAACCAAATGCTAATATGTAAACACTCAAACAAACAAGGTTTTTGAACAAACTTTTAGCAAAACAACAAGATAAACACTTATTTTCGAACCTTTTTCAGAAAAATATATAAACTTTTTCAAGAACGAAATCTGAAAAATCACAAACAAACTTGATAAAAATCACAACAATGTTTGGTTTTAAACAAGGAAAAGAGCCACAACTCTGAAACCAATTGTAGGTCCCGTTTTTCTGGTGGATCGATAACGTAAACCTATCCTTGTTTATCACAAACACGGTAACGGGTGCGGAATCCCCGTGACGGTGCAAACCAAACAAAGTGTAAATGTAACAACTCTCACTAAAATTAATACTTAGTGTATTAATTATCTATTAAGGAAACCCTAATTGAGAAACCCAAATAATTCTGCATAAACCCTAAAATTTTCATAACAATCGGAATCAGGATCAGGGCCCCTAAAACTCAGGGGGGTAAACCCTAGCTGATAATTATCTTCAATTCTTGCTGTAGAAGTTAAATTTCGTTTAACTATGACTCATCTAGGCTATATTGGACACGAAGCAACCTAGGCTAGGAAGTAGACCCGTCGCGCCACGCGACGGGTACACATGTTTCTTTCGCGTGGCGCGAGGGAGGCAATTTCTGGGTATAAATAGTCGGGTCTGGGACTTGATTTTGGGCACTGAAACGACGATAAAACTCCAAATACACACGGAGATATCGCCTGTATACTATTAAAACACACACGGATCACGAAGTGCTGCCGCAATCAGGGTAATAACTCGATCGCTATTACGATTCAACGTCCGATCGATTGTAACTATCCAACGATTGTTCGAGTGCTGCTCAAATTGAGTTTATACTTTGTTATTCATCGTGATTTCGACTTGAATGTTTAAGTGCTGCTCAAATTAGAGCTATACTCTGTCATTTGTTGTGAATCCGCTGAATTGTTAAGTATTGCACTTGTAAATCATTGTGAGGGTTTAATCTCGTGAATTGTCGTAACTGCTGTCTTAGTTACTCACCCGTTGTGTGTGCATTGTTATTTCAGTTAAGTTAGTCAAGGCTAATCAGTAGGCTTATACACTGCTCGTAAAATCTGCAAAGTGAGTCCATTCTCTTTTCTCACAGTTTGTGAGTCATTCTCTTTTTATCAATTGTTTTACAATACTCCAAATTATTTTCAAAAGTTATAATTACAGGGACTAAGTCGTGGATATCTTGAATCACTGGTTAGTGGAGTATTGTGCACATTACTAATTTTCTCCCAGTTAGGTTCATTGACCTACTAGGGATAATCATCACTATTTAGGTTCATTGATCTAATAGTGGTATGACCATCGTCACCATTGTGACTTGTCACCATTGTGACAGAGCGCCAGATAAAAATAAGATATAAACCATCGTAATCGCTCTTATGCTGTAATTTTATAACTAAGGTTCATTTCATAAAAATGAATGAACTCACTCAGTATTTCCCGCTGATAAAACCTTTTTCAAACATGTTTCAGGTGATCTGTTGTGATCCAAGAAAAGTGTCGTGAAGCACTTCAAGCTTAGAAAAGTGGCTCAATGTAAATAAATAAAGAAACATGTTTTGAGAAATAAAGATTTCCCAGTGAAATCACCTTATTGTAAATTACCGGGATTTTATCCCTAATATTATGTAAACGGGCAGTTTTACATAATGAAAGATCCTGTTTTAAAAAGACTTCCGCCGTCGCCTAAATTAAATACCACGGGATTTCTGTCCCGCGGCTCCTGAAACGGGTCAAACCGGGTCTGGGGCCGTGACAGAAAAAGGTGGTATCAGAGCCACTGATTTAAGCTTACTATTGATTTTAGCCTATTAAAGTAATTGAGAAATACTTAGGAAATTCTAATTGCTATTATGTGTTTTATTATCTGACTAGTTGTTTACAGTGTGGACAGATCTTTAAATGCTAGCCCATATAGCAAATCCTTAAATAATTTGACCCCAAAGTTTTAGTGCCTTTATTATCTACAGTCTAGAAGCCTTATTCAGTAAATAAATAAATTTACAAATAAAACCTAGTGTGTTTTAAAATTTACATTGTTTTGATAGTTACCCAGTATAAAATAATAATTAAAAGTTTTTCTGCAAAATTTTGTTATGAATTTTAACTTAGTAATTGTATAACAGCATGAATGACTTATCTGACGCCCTTCAGAATTTAAATCTCTATCCAGTAAGAATAGAGGTTTCCAGAGATTTCAATAGGTATATACCAGACATAGAAGAACCTATAGAATTCAACACTTTACCTCTTGAGAAACCCAAGCCTAAGAAAATGGAAATTGGGGAAAGCTCTAGGCAAATTGAAAGGTTACCATCTCAGGAAGAGCTAGATTTTATATTAGCAAGCTATAATACTATTAAGCCTAATAATGAAAATGTTTTTATTCACTCTTTTGAAACACAACTACCAATGAACTTAGAACCAGCTATTCCAAACCCTTCAATCCACTCGCAACCTTTCGGAATAGACGAATGGTTGACTAATGAAATACAGTTACAAAACAATCCCTATAAGCTTTTTCCTCAGTTCAATCTAGAACCTTTACCAAATCCACCAATGAGTAACGAGAATACGGCTGAACTTCGCTTCGGTGAAGAACTAATGGATACTGGGAATAGGATCCAAGAGATTGGGGGACAGATCTCCTGGAACTACGATGAGAGGGAACGCCGTTACTAGAATATCATCTGACAAAGGATAGGGGATTTATGAAACTGTTGTTGTGTAATAGTAATAGTAAAATCAGTATTTGTAAGATATAATAAAACGGTTGTATATAGAAGCATGAAATTTTAGAAAATTTACAAATTTTGTTCGTATACGTGATTATGTGCAATTAAGTGTAATATTGGATTATTTCTTGTATACTAATTATTTATCTATAAATTAGTTATCAAATGGAAAACGCTAATAATGAACCAGTTAACGAGGTTAATCAATCTGAGCAACAATCAGGGGATCAATATATGACTAGACAGGAGATAGAAAATATCGTTGCTCAAGGGATAGCCAACACTATTCCAGCAATAGTTGCTCAAGGGATAGCCAACGCTATTCCAGCAATCGTTGCTGTTGTTAAAAATCCAATAGAACCGCAACAAATCGTTCCTAGCAAACGTGTTTCTGAAGATAACTTCAGTAATAGCGTAAACGGAGGCAATAATCATGTTAATCATGATAAGGAACCACGACAAGCTCCGCTCCCTAAGAAAATGAAAGCTGCAACGCCCAGTTGCACTTACAAAGAATTTCTTGCTTGTAAACCCACTGAGTTTGCAGGCAATGAAGGAGCGACTGCGGCACTGCGTTGGTTAGAGAAAACCGAGGCAGTAATTGCCATAAGTAAATGTGCTCAGGATGATCAGGTCATGTACGCGTCAAACCTTTTCAAAGAAGGGGCGCTAGAATGGTGGAATACGGTGTTACAAGCAAAAGGAAGAAGGATGGCGCATGCTATGAACTGGGAAGAATTTAAGAGCTTTGTAGAAAGAAAATTATGTCCCGAGTATGAAAAGGAACAAATGACAAATAATTTTTTAACCCACAGGATGGTGGATGTAGATTGTCGAGGGTATACTTCGACATTCTTCGAGTATGCTCGAATAGTACCAACCCTGGCTTCGCCAGAGCCGGTACTTATTTCTCGTTATATTTGGGGACTGATTTCCGAAATCCGTAATGTCGTCAAGGCTGCGAAACCTCGCACAATTGATGATGCAGTGGATTTAGCCAATACTCTGACTGACGAACTAGTACGGACAAGAGAAGAAAATAGAAGGAAGGAAGTAGCCCAAAAGATTACCCAAGGATTCCGTCCGGGTAACCATAACAATTTCAAGAAAAGAGTGAATGAGAAATCTTCCACTAGCCCATTTTGCAATTTTTGCAAAAGAAAGCATTTTGGAAAATGCAAAGGATATTGCAATTTTTGCAAAATTCCAGGGCATCAAGAAGAAGACTGCAGGAAGAAGAGATTTTCAGTCTGCTACAACTGTGGAGAAGCTGGACATCTTAGGCCAGATTGTCCAAAACTGAACAAACTATCTAACAATAAAACTAAACCTGCAGAAGAAGCAAAAAGGAATGTAAGAGCCTTCCAACTGACTGCTCAGGAAGCAGAGCTCATTCCAGATGTGATAGCCGGTACGTTCTTCGTTCACAACGTTTACACAAAAGTATTATTGGACTCTGGTGCAAACCCAAGGTTTTATAAATATTTCATTCTGCCAAACTCTTAACTTACCTTTAACCAGCATTAGGTAAATTTCTACAGTAGAAACGGCAGATGGGAATTCAGTTAAATAAGGTTCTGCAAAACATAGAAATAGAACTTTTAGGTCATAAGTTTTTTTTACAAACCTATTACCTATGAAATTAGCTGAATTTAATGTTGTGTTAGGAATGGATTGGTTAGTAACCAACCATGCTCGAATTCTCTGTGATAAGAAATTTATAGAAATTCAGGCACCCGCCGGAAAAGTAATTGTGATTACAGGAAACAAACCACGTAAAGTCACGAAGTTCATATCAGTAATGAAAGTTGCTAGTTATGAATAGTATAAATGATTTCAGTAAATCATTAATACCAAAGATAAAGAATCTAAGGGAATTTCTGTAGTTTCAGAATATTCAGATGTATTCCCAGAAGAATTACCGGGATTACCACTAGACAGGAAGGTAGAATTTAAGGATTCATCTAATTCCAGAAACTATACCAATAGCCGAGGCACCTTATCGGTTAGCACCCACGGAAATATTAAAACTGAAAAGTCAATTAGATGCATTATTAAGTAAAGATTTCATACAACCTAGTTATCCCCGTGGGAGGGGGCACCAGTGTTGTTTATTAAGAAAAAGGATGGTCCGATGTGAACGTGTATTGATTATAGAGAATTGAATAGGGTTACAATTAAGAATCGATACCCATTACCTAGGATTGATGATCTTTTCGATCAACTTCAAGGAGCTAGATATTTTTCTAAGATATACCTACGTTCCGGATATCATCAATTGAAAGTACAAGTGGAAGACATACCTAAAATTGCTAGGTATGGTCATTACAAGTTTACAGTTATGCTCTTCAGATTAACAAATGCATTTGCAACATTCATGGACAAAATGAATAGGAGCTGTAAACCATATTTGGATAAATTTGTAATTGTCTTCATCGACGATATACGTATTTATTCCAAAAGTCAGAAAGACCATTGTAAACACCTACATACACTCTTAACTTTGTTAAGAAAAGAGAAGCTTTTCGCCAAATTCTCAAAGTGTGAATTTTGACTGCCAGAAGTACAATTTCTAGGTCATATGGTGAATTATGAAGGTATTCACATAAGATCCTGATAAGATAACAGTAATTATCAAATGGAAGATTCCGTAATCCGCAATGGAAATTAGGAATTTTGTAGGTTTAGCCGAATACTATAGACGGTTTATCAAGGATTTTTCCAAGATAGCTATATCATTAACTAAGCTAACCTGTAAAACAGTTAAGTTTGAAAAGGTCCTAAACAAGAAGAAGCCTTTAGGATCTTAAAGCATAAATTAACAAATGCCCTAATCCTAGCCTTACCAGAAAGAACAGAAGATTTTAAAGTATATAGTGATACTCCAAAGCTAGGATTTAGATGTATGTTAATGCAACGCAAAAAGGTAATTGAGTATGCATCAAGGCAATTGAAAAAGCACGAAGAAAACTATACCACTCATGACTCAGAAATAGGAACCATAATTTTGCCCTTAAAGATTTGGAGACATTAGCTGTATGGAAGTAAGTTTACGAATCATAAGAATTTAAGATATATTTGAGCAAAAAGAATTAAACATGACGCAAAGAAGATGGATGAAAATTCTAAAGTAACTACAATTGTGATATTCAGTATCACGAAGGAAAGGCTGAAGACGGTTAGAGATCACCAGAAGAGTTATACAGATAATAGACAAAAGCCATTGGAGTTTCAAGTTGGAGACAAAATGCTATTGAAAGTATCTCCTTGGAAAGGAGTAGTACGATTCGGTAAGAAAGGAAAACTAAGTCCAAGATACGTAGGACCATTTCCAGTAATGCAACGAATAGGACCAGTTGCTTATCATTTACAACTACCAGAAGAATTAGCTGGAGTACATGATGTGTTTCATGTATCCAATCTCAAGAAATGTTTATCTGACGAATCGCTGGTAGTACCTCTTCAAGATGTGGAGGTAAATGAAAAGTTAAAATTTGTAGAGAAACCACTACAGATAGAAGATAGAAAAGTCAAATTTCTCAAACACAAGCGACTAGTGATAGTCAAAATCAAATAGGATTCAAAGAGAGGACCAGAATACACTTGGGAGCTGGAATTAGAAATGAAGCAGAAATATCCTCATTTATTCCAGTAAATCTCGAGGACGAGATTTTCTTAAGGTGGGGAGGATGTAACAACTCTCACTAAAATTAATACTTAGTGTATTAATTATCTATTAAGGAAACCCTAATTGAGAAACCCAAATAATTCTGCATAAACCCTAAAATTTTCATAACAATCGGAATCAGGATCAGGGCCCCTAAAACTCAGGGGGGGTAAACCCTAGCTGATAATTATCTTCAATTCTTGCTGTAGAAGTTAAATTTCGTTTAACTATGACTCATCTAGGCTATATTGGACACGAAGCAACCTAGGCTAGGAAGTAGACCCGTCGCGCCACGCGACGGGTACACATGTTTCTTTCGCGTGGCGCGAGGGAGGCAATTTCTGGGTATAAATAGTCGGGTCTGGGACTTGATTTTGGGCACTGAAACGACGATAAAACTCCAAATACACACGGAGATATCGCCTGTATACTATTAAAACACACACGGATCACGAAATGCTGCCGCAATCAGGGTAATAACTCGATCGCTATTACGATTCAACGTCCGATCGATTGTAACTATCCAACGATTGTTCGAGTGCTGCTCAAATTGAGTTTATACTTTGTTATTCATCGTGATTTCGACTTGAATGTTTAAGTGCTGCTCAAATTAGAGCTATACTCTGTCATTCGTTGTGAATCCGCTGAATTGTTAAGTATTGCACTTGTAAATCGTTGTGAGGGTTTAATCTCGCGAATTGTCGTAACTGCTGTCTTAGTTACTCACCCGTTGTGTGTGCATTGTTATTTCACTTAGGTTAATCAAGGCTAATCAGTAGGCTTATACACTGCTCGTAAAATCTGCAAAGTGAGTCCATTCTCTTTTCTCACAGTTTGTGAGTCATTCTCTTTTTATCAACTATTTTACAATACTCCAAATTATTTTCAAAAGTTATAATTACAGGGACTAAGTCGTGGATATCTTGAATCACTGGTTAGTGGGGTATTGTGCACATTACTAATTTTCTCCCAGTTAGGTTCATTGACCTACTAGGGATAATCATCACTATTTAGGTTCATTGATCTAATAGTGGTATGACCATCGTCACCATTGTGACTTGTCACCATTGTGACTTGTCACCATTGTGACAGAGCGCCAGATAAAAATAAGATATAAACCATCTTAATCGCTCTTATGTTGTAATTTTATAACTAAGGTTCATTTCATAAAAATGAATGAACTCACTCAGTATTTCCCGCTGATAAAACCTTTTTCAAACATGTTTCAGGTGATCTGTTGTGATCCAAGAAAAGTGCCGTGAAGCACTTCAAGCTTAGAAAAGTGGCTCAATGTAAATAAATAAAGAAACATGTTTTGAGAAATAAAAATTTCCCAGTGAAATCACCTTATTGTAATTTACCGGGATTTTATCCCTAATATTATGTAAACGGGCAGTTTTAAATAATGAAAGATCCTGTTTTAAAAAGACTTCCGCTGTCGCCTAAATTAAATACCACGGGATTTCTGTCCCGCGGCTCCTGAAACGGGTCAAACCGGGTCTGGGGCCGTGACAGTAAAACACACGCGTAACCAAAAGATTCGATATCTATTGATTAGGGATGAGTACAACCAGAAACATATACAAACAATGTTTAAAGACTCTCTCTCAAAGTCTCGGCTCTCGTCACTTGTCTAAGTTTCACACAGAAACTATAAGAGCTATTTATACTAAACTGACACATACTATGACGAAACACAAACATAACTCGGCGAAACAAACTTGGGCCAAACATTGGGCCTGAAGAAGCCCAACAGGCGACGATACTTCAAATTTGTGTTTCGTCATTTTTTTTCAAAGAATTCACAAAGTCAACATTTTCAACTACATGACATCATCATGACATCACAGTGATGATGTCATGGTGATGTGTCACCTAGTCTTGGTTCGCGGCGCTCCGTGCTTCGCGTGTCGAACTCTGGGGCGCACGACGGAGGAATGTCGTGACGTCGGGCTTGAGCCGAACCTAACCGAGTCGAAACCAAGTCGAACCGAGCCGAGTCGAACCGAGCCAAGTCGCGTCCACACAAAGTGTATCAACAAACTCCCCCTTGGACGCTACTCGTGATGGTTTGTCTTCTGTGATTGTTCGTCTTCCGTGTCTTTCATGTCGGAGGATCTTCAAAGTCTTCACGCGTCGTAAGAAGAAAGTGTATCAACAAACTTCCCATTTAATTTAGGAAGTGTGTTAACAAACTCCCCCTTAGAATGAACTCTCCTTTGAGCCATGCTCGTGAATCTTTTGATCTTCAATTCTTCAGATCCTTGTGGTGTTGATGAAGGGTCAGCGGCAACTCGCTCATCTTTATCCTTTGAGTGCCTTCACGTCGTGTCTTCATTCCGAAGCTTGTCATCGAACATGTTCTCCTCGCCTTTAGCATCTGCACATGCAAGAAATCTAAACGCATAATGAGAACAACCGCTTGGAATATAGTTAACATTTAAACAAATGACACATGTGTGACCATTTCTCAATCAAACACCGACCGACAACAGTTTGAAAGTTTAAAAAATGATCAATTTTAATCCTTTAACTTTCAAACCTTGTCAACTTCGACCGTTTATGAATATGTAATTGTTTTCCGGCTTACGATCAGGATTTTGGGTAGGATAGACTCGAGTTCCAATATCGGTCAATCAAAAATAAACTAGAAGCAAAATCTTTTTGGATTTTATAAAGTTTATATTAAAACACACCTAAAATCTTTTTGGAATTTATCATTTGTCAAATGTAAAGACGGAAAACAATAAATAAATATATACAAACAATCTTTTTGCGAGTTTCGAGGGTAAGAGAATCATATCAGTGTATGGTCATGCCAAAACGCTCTTTTTGTTCAATTAGTTAACATTTAAATATGCATCCTATAACAATTATCGGTATTGTTATCCACATAAGCTCAACTTATCATATGTAATCATGGCGAGGGGATACGTTAAGTTATGATTTATACTTACCGACCGGTGTTCATCCACACACGACACATTCCCGTATCAAGGTATGCACGAGAGTTCATCTTACCGGTGAGTATACTATTTATCATCCGTTTGACCATATATGATGTGAGAAACTCACTTATTTTGATTGAAAACAAGCCCTATGTGATAGAATCACTTATTGATGAGGAACTTGATTTTCGATGCATGAGGGCACAGGAGCAAGTCCGTGAACAGGTCAGTACTTTCGTACAGCAGAGAGATGAACTTGACTCCCGGATAAATGTGATATATTATCACTTATTTGTTTGGACATGTGATTGTTGATCACTTATTGAGGTCGTATGCAATATGTACACGTATGTATAGTATCATGGAAGATCTAGACTTGCGTCCCCGTTTTTTTTTTCGGTAAAAGATACAACCATGATACCCAGATGATAAGCAGCATAAAGACCGAATATCTCAGAACCTCGGCAATCTCTCAAACGAAATTTCGGTACTAAAACCATATGCCAATGAATGGTTCCCACCTGGTCTTCAGTCGATTAAGGTTTATATCACCCTGCACACTTTAAAATGATTGTGAGCCTACCGATACATCTTATATAGAGCTGCTTATCGTTTTTCATTTTGCATTCAGTTCGAAGAGGTTTAGACAGACCACTGATGTACTATCATATTCTATTTTTCTCGCCAGAAAACTCATTTTTGATTTTCTATTGTTTTTGTGTTTTCAAATTTTTCGATGTTTTTGGATTTTTCAAATTTGGATTTACTCCCCCTAAAATGAACAAACTAAGATAAAATAAAAAACACAAAGATTATTTACAAAAATGATTTTCCGATGTCGGTTAACTCATGTTTTACCTCAATTCCGTTTACCAAAATTAAGTTTTAATCAGAAAAGATTTATCGAATTTTGGAAAAATCAGTTGGCACGTCGGTAAGCGGTGTGGACCATGACAACATTGACGAGTTTCATAGTGAAACAATCACGTGTAAGGTGATATTCGAGATCAACGTGTCAGGCCAAAGAGTGCTATACGAGATGATAATAATTCATAAAGCAGCTTAAATATCGACAAGCATAGGAGAGATTAGAAATTCAAAACCGTATTCTGCAACTGCTTCATGCATTGCAAGGAATCTGAGCACTCTCCCAAACTCGATATCCACCCGGTGTGGATTTCAAGGTCGTTTTTTGTAGGTACTTCACTTAATCCGAGATAGCTCTACACAGCAACAAGATCAGAAACCTCCAGGTCCGGCTGGTCTTCCATATTGCACCAACGAAGGTCTTTGTCTTTCTCTTTGAAAAGTAGTGTGCGATTGTTCAATCCACGCCAAGGCATCCGCACACCCGGTTGGTTTGTTCAACAAACACATTTTCTTCAATCACACCGCGAAGAAATGTACACTGCACGTTCATTTTGTCGATTGTGAACTTCAGACGTGCTGCAGGTGCGTACATTTTGATTTGAATCTATCCTGGGGACCCGATCAAGGCCTTAACAATCACACTTTGAAATGATTTGCATTTTGTCGAAGCTATCAATTTCTTTCAACAGACAATTTTTGTCTTCTTTTTCTCTCCATCAAAGGCAACAATTTCTTCTGTCGCCTATTTTGTGCAAGGACATTCCACTATCAATAATCCTATGACTATCGATAGTTCCTCCTGGAACTTCCTGCACACTCACTCAGAGATTAGTTGGAGAGGGGGACCCAAGCCTTCATAGACTTGGGTTGCCCCTGAGAATGAAGAAATGTAATTTCAATTTCCTGACGATTTTTAAATACAGCACCTCCCCCTGAACTTTCACCCGTTTTAGGTTTCCTGATGATCAACCAAGTAGAAGCAGAAGCGAAAAGTCTCCATACTCGACAAAATAAAAAGTTTAACGCTCCGAGTCCCTAACCGCTCATTTTATAACGATTTGAGTCCCTGTGTTTTAGTGGTTTTAACCGCTTCAGTCCAAAATCAAAAGTACAAGTGTTAAAAATTGGACTCAAAACGTTATAAAATGAGTAGTTAGGGACTCAGTGCGTTAATTTCTTTTATTTTTTATTCAAATGGTTAAAATCACTAAAACATAGGCGCTAAAAATGTAATTTACTCTTATATCAATATGGTCAAAGTCATAGTACCCTAATCATGTTTATTTAGTTAAACATAAACATAAATATAAAATTAGAGATATTTACTTTTGATGACGATTATGAAACGATAGTGATTCCCATTTAGATGCTTTTGAGTGATGGAGATTGAGAGAGAATACTTGATTGGTGTTCTTAAGTTTTATTATTTTCACAACTAAAAATCATGATGATCATCCATTATTATTAGTTACCAGAAACTTTTTGTATTCTTCATATTGAAAACATCTAAAGGGAAATTATAATAGTCCCATAACTAATCAATATTCATAATTACTTCCACTAAGTAATTGTTAGGGGGGTTATTGGATTTTAATAATCCTAAGTTTCACCAGCTGGCCGGTAATAATCCCAACTTTAAAAATTCCCTCCAATAATCCCAACTTGTAAAAGTTTGGCCGCCATTGATCGTTTTCTAACATAGGTGCACTTAAATCAATTAAGGAGTCTCTAGGTGTAATTGAATCTATTGAGGAGACCAAATTCTTATATGTTTGAAAAGGATCAATGGCGGCCAAACTTTTACAAGTTGGGATTATTGGAGGGAATTTTTAAAGTTGTGATTATTATCGGCCAACTGGTGAAACTTAGGATTATTAAAATCCAATAACCCTTGTTAGGGACGAGTTATGTCATATTGAAAAAGTTAATTCAGACGATCCAAAAGCCACATTACGGATATTTCTAATAATTTTGTATTATTTATGAAGTAGGAGCGAAACGTCTATGATCAACCAAGTAGAAGCAGAAGCGAAAAGTCTCCATACTCGACAAAGTAAGAAGCGAAACGTATTTGTCCTTATAACTTGTGGCTCATGTAACTTGTAGTTTAGTTCCCTAAAAACTTGCTTGTTTGCCTCAAGCTAGCTGGCTCATATAAACATTCTACATGAGATAGTTTGATTGAATCGATTTCCATCATTAATTTTCAATGTATATTAGTAAGTGTGTGCTCTATTGTTCATTTACTTATATAATTTGAAATAATTTATATCGACTTGTTATTTGTGACTCCACAAGCTAGCTTGAGTTGAAGACGAACTTAGAATCTAACTTCGTCAACGATTACAAATCGATACACAATAAACCCTGAAATGGAACCGAACAAAACCAAACCAATCACTTCCCTCTTAAAAATTCAGTTACATGCCTGACCGGTCCACTAGAACCGTTTTGGCTAATTTCTCCACAACAAATACAAGATGCCCTCCCTCTAAAACTAAAAAACTAAAAATCTAAAGATCTTTCCATGTCTAACTATCCAGTTAAAGTCCTTATAACTAATAAAGAAGAAGCGAAAAGTCTATGTATTTATAACTTGTGAGTTGTGACTCATGTAGCTCTTAACTAGCTTGTAATTCAGTTTAGTAAAAATTTGCTTGTTTGACTCGAGCTAGTTGGCTCTTGTAAACATTGCAGATGAGTTTTGCTTGAATATCTTTTCATCATTGATTCTAGTTGTATATTGGTAATTTTTTACTTTATTATTCATTTGTTTAAAGATTGTATAATTTGAAATATTTATATTGAATTGTTTCAAAAACATCAATTTAAAAAACAAGTTGTTGGGTGCATCGCTCATAGCAAACGATCTTATATAACTCGGATGCTTACATAACTGTTGTAAACAATCTTATTAACAATGTTACATTGAAAGTTTTAGTAATCAATATCACCTTCAAGATGAATTGACATAACATACAACAAAACCAACCTAGCTTTTGAACAACTATCAAAGAACTAGATAGATAGAAACATTCTACAATTTCCATTTTCAAATGAATTTAAACTCAACTAGTTAAATAACGCTAACACAGACTTATTTAAGCACAAAAACCAAAATACAGAAGTATAGAAGAAACTACCAGGGTGGCAGTATGATGACTAAGTAGATGTAACAGAGAAAGGGAACGGGCATGGAGGTTTGTTTACTTCAACAACGCCTTCGAGCATCTGGATAACCTTCCTCATGGTTGGCCGCATCGAAGGGTTTTCTTGTACGCACCAAAGTCCAACCTTAACAAACGTCATTAGCCTCTTGTAGTCATCTAAGGCCTCCAAATCATTCTCAAGAAACACGTCTAGTTTACCTTCTTGATAGCAATCCCATGCCCAATCAGTTAAAACCGCCACCACATCTTTAGAATCACTCTCATTAATAACCACACTCTTTCTGCATGAAATCATCTCTAGTAGCAACACACCAAAGCTATAGACATCAACCATTACCGTAACCGGGGCATTCCTAAACCACTCAGGAGCAACATATCCTTTTGTTCCTCGTATTCCAGTACTCGTTCGACTTTGATCCATCATCAAAAGCTTTGCCAATCCAAAGTCAGAAATTTTAGCATTGTAGCTATCATCAAGAAGTATGTTTTGAGGCTTTATGTCACAGTGGATGACTTGGGTGCTACATTCTTCATGGAGGTATGCAAGTCCCTTTGCGATGCCTACAATAACATCACTCCTCAATTTCCAACTCGGTTTCATGTCTCCAAAAAGAAAGCCTGCCAACGTGCCATTGCTCATGTACTCATAAACCAATAGCCGATGATCACCATCATCACAATAACCAAGAAGTTGGACCAAGTTTTTGTGATGAGTCTTTGCAATAGCATTGACCTCGCTCTTGAATTCCTTATCACCATCTTCGAACACCCTATCTAACTTCTTCACTGCCACAGTTTTTACCCCTATTACGCCTTTATAAACCGTCCCAAAAGCCCCTTTTCCCAGTTCATCCTTGAACCCGCTGGTAGCTTCAACCAACTCTTGATATGTGAAACGGGGAAGATTGGTATCAACCAATTTACTACTTGGGTAATGATTTATTGTGGTCTTCTTGTGTATGAGAAAGAAACCCACACAAATCACACCACACAATAAGAAAATTACAAACACACATGTACTTAAGATCACAACTATCAAGCTTCTCTGATTGTTCTTTTCCTTTGAAGATACATAAGGGGTTTCATTAGGAAGGTCACCTATCCGATATTTCAGGAAGGCCTTCACAACTAGTGAAGGATCCTTCTTTCCATTAGAGAGTGGAAGCTTCTTCTTCCAGCATCTCTGGTCTCGGTAAATCGCAACAGCACATAAACAATCTTGTAAGCAGAAAGTTTTGCAAGTTTCTTCATTAGTTGGCTCCACACGCACATAATCAGATCCTGGCCAATCAATGTTGGTGAGTTCGATGAAATCAAACTGGTTTCCATCATAACCTTCATCGCAGGTTGGAGCGGAAACAGGCTTGCAATCACCAATTGGATCATTGGGATCAAGCAAAGAAAACCCCTTCGGGCACTCACAGTTTACGCGGTTACCATCAAGGCTGCAAACACTGTTAAACCCACAAGCTCCGGTACCATCGGTCCCATCGATCCAGTCACATATGTAGTCTGGCAGGGGCCGTAAAACTGTCCAGTCTGTATTGCCAGTAGGATTCTTGGGGTAATAATATTGAGTGAAAACCCCATTAGATTCTAGAGTTGCTCTTTGGTAATAAAGTCTAGAATCAATTGCATCTTTCCGATTAAGATCAACTATTTGGCCACTTCCTTTCAATACATACATGTATCCTGTCTCGTCATAGATCAACTGTTTACCAGCAATCGACCTATTGGAGTCACGGGTGCCACTTCTATAGTACGTGTTATATAAAACACCAGATCGTATATCGCGCTTCCTAAGAATAAGATTTCCATCTTGAAGCAAAGTCAACTGAAATCTTCCCAAAGTGAAGTTTGTTTCGCTTATCTTTGATATTAGCTCTCCAGATCTCTCCATAACCTGAGTAGGAAGTATTGTATCTGTTGGAAAGCGAAAGCTCTCCCACACCTTGCGGGAAATGCCATCAACAATCACAAAGTTACCAGTATCGTTCATAAAACCATATGCACGATCCGAAATATTGGACTCTGAAGTCCATACCACTTTGCCTTGAGGATCACTTAGTACGAGCCCACGCCCATCACGTAGCTCAACTTTTGATCCTCTAGGCACCATAGGACCACCTTCTGGATACCAAACGACGGTCTTATTAGGTATTTTGTCATACCATATGGATAACAGAAAGCTCTCTTTTTGCTGAATTTGTTGGAACCCAAAGGCAAAATCACCCAAAGGTGAGAGCCATGGCATGCCATTTTCTGTTGCTGTGAGCGATGTACCCACCGGTACAGAACCAGTTCCATTTATTTGTTGTGCTACAATCGAAAAGGGTAGAAAGATGGTTGAAAGAATGAGATATAGGACTCTAGCCATTGCTAAAATGATACACACTACTACGATACGTTAACCGTAGCAGCTATAAAGACAAAGATTTTAAGCAGTCAACAAAGTTTTTCTTGACATGCAAATAATTGAGGTTTCAATAATAAAGAAGTTGAACAAGTCTTGAGTTCGAATGTGGCTGTAAAGGATTGATCTTGACATTTCAATTCCATAAGAAGAAAGTAACATGGAACACAGGCCCACATTAGAATTTCCACATTGAAACTGTGGACCATTTCTGGACAACATATATATAAGACAAAATGTCCCCCTAATACAAAATGAGGTGTCTTAAGAATGCTTACGGTGACAAGGAAATAAGTTGAAGAAGTCTTTCTTTACTTGTCTAATTATCCTGTCAAAGTCCGTATTATTAACGAAGTAGGAGCGAAAAGTCTAGATCAACGAAGTAGAAACAGAAGCGAAAGTCTCTATACCTAGACTACACGCTATGGAATCATGATGATTGCCGTAAGGGACATGCAAAAATCTAATTAAACTACGTAGATAGCATAAGTAGGGTGTATCCACGGGGAATTTGTGGTCAGTGTAGAAGATTTTAACTAAAACTAAAATTACCTAGATTTGGGATTTAATTAATTGGTTTTAAAAATAAGAAACTGATTAAGGAAGTTGTGATCAACATGAGAAAAAACAACCCCCACCCGGAATCCTGATTGTTGGTTTTAACACAAAAACCCGTTTATAGATTCAAAACACCACATAGACTTGACCTTGGATTAATGAATTTGATCAATTATTAGAGATAGTTTTTAAGATTCACCATACAATCTAATAATCCGTTTGATTATATCAATTACCCACCAATTTACCAACCCGCTAACAACACAAAAGGAAGTTGTCAATACGCTTGATAAACGACAAATAATTCAAATATAAGAAACATTTCACAAATCCAACACAAGTAGTTAAGATTTAACGGTTAAAAAGAATCCACAAACAAAGTTCAATGCAAAACGACACAATCGTTCATCCGGGCGGGAGCGACAAGCGTTTTAGCCGCTCATGGTTTTCATCGTAGCTTCAACAGTCATTGGAGATAGATTAATCATGAGAAACGGCTTTAAAGACAAGAGAATAATGATGACTTCGTCCTCTGGTTCGTATATCAACGGCTGGGCCGCGCGTCGCCTGAGTATGCAAGGTTGATTTTTTACGTTTCTTATCTTGTATTAGCCCGTTAAACTTGTTTTTCACTTCGTTCTCTCTCGTTTACTTGTTTTAATACCTGTTAAGCACACGAACACCACTACACGATAAATATATAACACATACGAATTGATATATTTAATACACTAATAACCGACACTAACTAATATAAAATCCTATCATCAAATCACGCCCCATCCATGTGGCCACCTCGCGCGGCGTGAGGCAGCATGAAACACCGCCAGAGGCTCAATAAAAACCGGCGTGAGGAGGGGAGGCGTTTAGGGAAGCACGGCTGAAGGATGGGTTGGTGGGTGGGGCCCTTGCCCATCAACCAGTCACTTGATTTCGTTTTATTTTTCTTTTTTTTATTCAACTTTTTAGATTTTAATATTTTTTTAATAGGGCGTGAAAACTTGTGAAACGAAAAAATGGTGGAGTGAAAAAGATGAATGGAAGTAGTGTAGTGAAGTTGCAGATACTTTATGAAGTGGAATGACAAATGTGAAATGATAGTGGATAGCCTTAACGAAGTAGAAGCGAAAAGTCTTTGTCCTTATAACATGTGGCTCATGTTGATTATATCAATATACTACATGGGTTAAAGTCATAGTACCCTAATCATGTTTATTTAGTTAAACATAAACATGAATATAAAATTAGAGATATTTACTTTTGATGACGATGATGAAACGATAGTGATTCCCATTTAGATGCTTTTGAGTGATGGAGATTGAGAGAGAATACTTGATTGGTGTTCTTAAGTTTTATTATTTTCACAACTAAAGATCATGATGATCATCCATTATTATTAGTTACCAGAAACTCCTTGTATTCTTCGTATTAAAAGCATCTAAAGGGAAATCATAATAGTCCCTTAACTAATCAATATTCACAATTACTTCCATTAAGTAATTGTTAGGGACCAGTTATGTCATATCGACAAAGTTAATTCAGATGATCCAAAGGCCATGTTACGGATATTTCTAATAATTCCGTATTATTAATGAAGTAGGAGCGAATCGTCTATGATCAACGAAGTAGAAGCAGAAGCGAAAAGTCTCCATACTCAACAAAGTAGAAGCGAAAGGTCTTTGTCCTTATAACTTGTGGCTCATCTCGTAATTTAGTTCTGTAAAAACTTGCTTGTTTGACTCAAGCTAGCTGGCTCATATAAACATTCTACATGAGATAGTTTGATTGAATCAATTCCCATCATTAATTTTCAATGTATATTAGTATATGTGTGCTCTATTGTTCATTTATTTAAGACTTGTATAATTTGAAATTTATATCGACTTGTTATTTGTGAATCCACAGGCTAGCTTGAGTTGAAGACGAACTTAGAATCTAACTTCGTCAACGATTACAAATCGATACACAATAAACCCTGAAATGGAACCGAACCAAACCAAACCAATCATTTCCCTCTTAAAAATTCAGTTACATACCTGACCGGTCCACTAGAACCGTTTTGGAACCAGAACCAGTTTTCAGAGAATACACGGTTTTGTGCAACTCTAATGACTAATGCCTATGGCGGACCTAATAGTTTCATATTTAATTTCACAGTATTCACAAATTTAATTTATACTGAACCTTTTTTTCAAAGAATATAAATTCAATTTTGCATCATTACAGTTACCAGTTGTCACATTACAATTTCAAAAAGGGGTAGCGGCGCAGCTTGTTGCTCGCTTACCTGCGAGATTGATGTAACTCGGCCAGTTCTTATAATATAATTCTAAAAGGTTTGTTAAAAAAAAGAGAAAAAAACCATTTTAACACGTACTTAAAAGTATTTATAAAAGAGTTGAGTTATCTTACCAAGACTTTGGGTTCGTTTTATTATTGAATCTCATATAAAGTTGATTTGTTCTACACAAATTCCATATTTGTAAATGTAAAATATGTTTGCAATAATTATTATCACTCGTAACATATTCATGTGTGTTGTCAGTGATCTTGCAAATGATATCTGGTCAATTGACTTTGTCAATTTTGTGTATTTTCAATCCAGTGTGAACCTTTATATCTCGTAAGTTATATTTATGAAGACTTGTTAAAAAGAGTGTTTAATATCTAAATGACAATGATAACATTTAGTAATCAATATCACCTGCAGATGATATCACACGCAACATAGCCTTTGAACAACTAATTAACAAGGAATTAGATAGATAGAAGCACTCTACAACTATATTATTTGCCAAATGGATCTAAACGCAACCAGTTGAATGTCGCGAACGCATTATTTTTTAACCATAAATACCAAAATATAGAACAAACTACCAGGTCGGCAAATAGCATGGCATGGAAATTTGATGATTAATTATAGGTAACAGAGAAAGGGAATGGACATTGAGGTTCGTTTACTTCAACAACGCCTTCAAGCATCTGGATAACCTTCCTCATGGTTGGCCGCATTGAAGGATTTTCTTGTACGCACCAAAGCCCAACCTTAACAAACATCGTTAGCCTCTTGTAGTCATCCAAGGCCTCCAAATCATTCTCAAGAAACACTTCCAGTCTACCTTCTTGGTAGCAATCCCATGCCCAATCAGTTAAAACCACCACCACATCCTTAGAATCACTCTCGTTAATAACCACACTCTTTCTGCATGAAATCATCTCTAGTAGCAACACACCAAAGCTATAGACATCAACTTTTACTGTGATCGGGGTGCTCCTAAACCATTCAGGAGCAACATATCCTTTTGTTCCTCGTATTCCAGTACTCGTTCGACTTTGATCCATCATCAAAAGCTTTGCCAATCCAAAGTCAGAAATTTTAGCATTGTAGCAATCATCAAGAAGTATGTTTTGCGGCTTTATGTCACAGTGGATGACTTGGGTGCTACATTCTTCATGGAGGTATGCAAGTCCCTTTGCGATGCCTACAATAACATCACTCCTCAATTTCCAACTCGGTTTCATGTCTCCAAAAAGAAAGCCCGCCAACGTGCCATTGCTCATGTACTCATAAACCAATAGTCTATGATCACCATCATCACAATAACCAAGAAGTTGGACCAAATTTTTGTGATGAGTGTTTGATATAGCATTGACCTCGCTCTTGAATTCCTTTTCACCGTCTTCAAGCACCCTATCTAACTTCTTCACTGCCACAGTTTTTACCCCTACTACGCCTTTATAAACCGTCCCAAAAGCCCCCTTTCCCAGTTCATCCTTGAACTCGCTGGTAGCTTCGACCAACTCTTGATATGTGAATCGAGGAAGATTGGTATCAACCAATTTACTACTTGGGTAATGACTTATTGTGGTCTTCTTGTGTATCAGAAGAAACCCACACAAATCACACCACACAATAAGAAAATTACAAACACACATGTACTTAAGATCACAACTATCAAGCTTCTCTGATTGTTCTTTTCCTTTGAAGATACATAAGGGGTTTCATTAGGAAGGTCACCTATCCGATATTTCAGGAAGGCCTTCACAACTAGTGAAGGATCCTTCTTTCCATTAGAGAGTGGAAGCTTCTTCTTCCAGCATCTCTGGTCTCGGTAAATCGCAACAGCACATAAACAATCTTGTAAGCAGAAAGTTTTGCAAGTTTCTTCATTAGTTGGCTCCACACGCACATAATCAGATCCTGGCCAATCAATGTTGGTGAGTTCGATGAAATCAAACTGGTTTCCATCATAACCTTCATCGCAGGTTGGAGCGGAAACAGGCTTGCAATCACCAATTGGATCATTGGGATCAAGCAAAGAAAACCCCTTCGGGCACTCACAGTTTACGCGGTTACCATCAAGGCTGCAAACACTGTTAAACCCACAAGCTCCGGTACCATCGGTCCCATCGATCCAGTCACATATGTAGTCTGGCAGGGGCCGTAAAACTGTCCAGTCTGTATTGCCAGTAGGATTCTTGGGGTAATAATATTGAGTGAAAACCCCATTAGATTCTAGAGTTGCTCTTTGGTAATAAAGTCTAGAATTAATTGCATCTTTCCGATTAAGATCTACTATTTGGCCACTTCCTTTCAATACATACATGTATCCTGTCTCGTCATAGATCAACTGTTTACCAGCAATCGACCTATTGGAGTCACGGGTGCCACTTCTATAGTACGTGTTATATAAAACACCAGATCGTATATCGCGCTTCCTAAGAATAAGATTTCCATCTTGAAGCAAAGTCAACTGAAATCTTCCCAAAGTGAAGTTTGTTTCGCTTATCTTTGATATTAGCTCTCCAGATCTCTCCATAACCTGAGTAGGAAGTATTGTATCTGTTGGAAAGCGAAAGCTCTCCCACACCTTGCGGGAAATGCCATCAACAATCACAAAGTTACCAGTATCGTTCATAAAACCATATGCACGATCCGAAATATTGGACTCTGAAGTCCATACCTCTTTGCCTTGAGGATCACTTAGTACGAGCCCACGCCCATCACGTAGCTCAACTTTTGATCCTCTGGGCACCATAGGACCACCTTTTGGATACCAAACGACGGTCTTATTAGGTATTTTGTCATACCATATGGATAACATGTAGGTCCCTTTTCTCGGAGGATCGAGAACAAACCTAAACCTTGTTATACTAACCCACTAGCGAGTGCGGAATCCAAGCTAGTAGGCAAACCGGGATGAAGCAAGAACAAACACAAGAACACACAAAGTTCACCGATTAACACCACTGTATTAATACGTATGAAGGTTTACGATTACAAGCACAAGGTTTACAATCTGTTTGCAAACTCTCTAAAGTATGTGTGTGTGTGTTTTCCAGCAGAGTTTCTCTAACTCTCTATGTGTGCATCTGTCTAACACTAACACACTGCATGGGTATTTATACCCATACCAGCAGGTCTTGGTCGAAGGATCGATAGATGGTCCGAAGGATCATCTATCGATGACAGGGAGCTCGAACGATCAGCGTGGACATCGAAGGATCATCCTTCGATGTCTAATGGTTGAACCATGGTCGAACCATATCTTTCGAGCACCTCGAAGGATCAGTTGTATCCTTCGAGGCTATCCTTCGATCCAGACAACATCATGTTGTCCAAGTCAAACTAGGAGGATAGTTAACTTGGTCAACTTACAGACTGATTTAGGACATCGTTTATATACAGACCGAATACAGACAAAGTACAGACACAAGTGCACCAACAAACTCCCCCTTGGCTGTAGCTTTGTCTTTATCTTCTATAGTTGCAGACACGTCTTGAACTTCGACGGTCTTTGGTCTTCGAGTTACCAAAACTCTGATGTCCTTTCAAGTCTTCAATGTCGGAGGATCTTCAAAGTCTTCACGTCTTGAAGGCAGAGAGTGTATCAACAAACTACCCGTATCATGTAGGAAGTGTGTTGACAAACTCCCCCTTAACATAAGCTCCCCCTTGAGTTATGCTCGTGAAATACTTTAACTTTATGAAGTGAGATCCTTGTGGTGTTGATGATGGCCAGCGGCAACTCGATCATCTTCATCTTTTGAGCGCCTTCTCGTCGTGTCTTCATTCCAAAGCTTGTCATCGACCATGTTCTCCTAGCCTTTAGAATCTGCACATGCAAGAAATCTAAACGCGTAATGAGAACAACTGCTTGGAACATGGTATACACAAATGACACACGAATGACCATGTCACAATCAAACACTGTCCGACAGTTTGAAAGTTTAATAAATTTTTCAATTTTAGTCTTTAACTTTCAAAACATGCAAATTTCGACCGTTTATGAAGATTTAGTCAGTTCGGTTTTCGTTCAGGTTTCAGGTAACGAAGACTTCGAGCTCCAACATCGTACGATCGAAAATAAAGTAGAAAGAAAATCTTTTTGGCTTTTATAAAGTTTATATTAAAACACACCTAAACTCTTTTTGGTATTTTTGAAAGTAAAAGACAACAATTTAAAATCCTTTGAGTGTTATCAAACGACATCACCGCTAATGTCGTGCTGATATGCACCAAACGACGAAACTGTTTAAAAGAAAAACAATAAAGGTTAAGCAGTAAATAAATATATACAGACATTCTTTTTGCGAGTTTCGAGGGTAAGAGAATCATATCAGTGTACGGTCATGCCAAAACACTCTTGTTGTTCAGTTAGTTAACATTAAGATAAGCATCCTATAACAATTATCGGTATTGTTGTCCACTTAAGCTCAACTTATCAGATGTAATCATGGCGAGAGGATACGTTAAGGTATGATTTATACTTACCGACCGGTGTTCATCCACATCACGACACATTCCCGTATCAAGGTATGCACGAGAGTTCATCTTACCGGTGAGTATACCGATTATCATCTGTTTGACCGTATAAAATTGTGAGATACTCACTTATTTTGATTTGAAAACAAGCCCTATGTGATATAATCACTTATTGATGAGGAACTTGATTTTCGTATGCATGAGGGCACAGGTGCAAGTCCGTGAACAGGTCAGTACTTCCGTACAGCAGAGAGACGAACTTGACACCCGGATAAATGTGATATTTTTATCACTTATTTGATTTGGACATGTGATTGTTTATCACTTATTGAGGTCGAATGCAGTATGCAATATGTACACGTATGTATAGTATCATGGAAGATCTAGACTTGCGTCCCCGTTATTTTTCGGTAAAAGATACAACCATGATACCCAGATGATAAGCAGCATAAAGACCGAATATCTCAGAACCTCGGCAATCTAGCAAACGAAATTTCGGTACTAAGACCATATGCCAATGAATGGTTCCCACCTGGTCTTCAGTCAATTAAGATTTATATCACCCTGCACACTTTAAAATGATTGTGAGCCTACCGATACATCTTATATAGGGCTGCTTATCGTTTTGCATTTAAGGTTTAAAGAGGTTAGGATAGACCACTGATGTACTATCATTTTCTCTTTTGCTCGCCAGGAAACTCATTTTTGATTTTCTATTGTTTTTGTGTTTTTGAAATTTTTCGATGTTTTTGTATTTTCTGAGTTTTGGATTTACTCCCCCTAAAATCAACAAACTAAGATAAATTTAAAAACACACAAAGATATTTACAAAAATGATTTTCCGATGTTGGTTTACTCTTGCTTGACCTTAATGCCATTTACCAATAATAAGAAGTCAAATCTAGATTTGTCAAAAGCTTTGGTAAATAAGTCGGCACGTTGGTCATCGGTGTGGACCTTAACAACATCGATTAGCCTTTTCTCAAAGCAATCACGTATGAAGTGATATTTGATTTCGATGTGTTTGGTCTTTGAATGCTGCACAGGATTTTTAGTGATATCTAAAGCAGCAGAATTATCAACGTATATAGGAGTAGTTAGGAATTCAAAACCGTAGTCCCGCAATTGTTGTTGGATCCAAAGAACTTGTGAACAACAACTTGAGGCAGCAATGTATTCGGCTTCGCATGTTGATGTAGCGACACACGTCTGCTTCTTGCACTGCCAGGTGACTAGGCGATTTCCTAAAAACTGACATCCAGCCGTTGTGGATTTACCGTCGATTTTACATCCGCCAAAATCAGAATCACTGAATGCGACCAAGTCAAAGTTATTATCCCTAGGATACCACAGACCGGTGTCTGGATAAGCCTTCAAATAACGAAAAATCCTTTTGACAGCAGCAAGATGTGAGGCCTTCGGGTTGACTTGATATCTGGCAAGCAGGCACGTTGGGTACATTATATCTGGCCTTGATGCTGTGAGGTACATAAGGGATCCGATCATCGCGCGATAGTATGAAGGGCTAACAGGTTCACCCTTCAAGTCAGGAGTTATTCCGTGATTAGTTGGCAGTGGGGTACCAATGGGCGTTGCATCGGACATCTGGAACCGGCTCAAGATGTCTCCAACATATTTAGTCTGATGGATGAATATCCCAGACTCCGTTTGTTTCACTTGTAGGCCCAAAAAGAAATTCATTTCCCCCATAGCACTCATCTCGAACTTATCCTGCATGATGCGCTCGAAATTCCTACACAAAACATCATTAGTAGAACCAAAAATAATATCATCAACATATACCTGTACCAGAAGAAGATCTCCATCTTGTTCTTTGATGAAGAGAGTACAATCGATAAGACCTCTTCGAAAACCGTTCTCCAGCAGATATGTAGATAAGGTTGCATACCAAGCTCGTGGTGCTTGATGAAGACCATAGAGAGCTTTGTTGAGCAACCAAACCCGATCGGGATGAACAGGATCTTCAAAACCTGGAGGCTGTTCGACATATACCTCTTCTTCAACCACACCATGTAGAAATGCACTTTTGACGTCCATCTGGTAAACCTTGAATCCTTTGAATGAGGCAAAAGCCAGAAAGATCCGAATAGCTTCCAGACGTGCAACTGGTGCATAGACTTCGTTGTAGTCGATACCCTCTATCTGACGAAAACCTTGAACGACTAAACGAGCTTTGTTTCGAATTACCACTCCACGGTCGTCTTTCTTGCACTTGAAGACCCATCGAGTGCCAATCTTCTTGTAATTCTCAGGCTTTTCAACAAGCTTCCAAACACCCAGCTTGTGAAATTGCTGTAATTCTTCCTGCATGGCTTCAACCCAAGCACTGTCTTTCAATGCTTCTTTCCACGACTTTGGTTCTTCTTGTGACACGTAACACGCGAAGGACCAGTCATTCTGTTGGCCAGATTCTCTTATAGCTGAATACAAACCAGCATTCCGGTTGTTTCTCAGTTGATTACGCGTCTGCACACCGCGATGGACATCTCCTATGATATTCTGCTGTGGATGGGTATCGTGAATCCTCATTTCAGGATTATCCGGTACACGAGCATTGATACCCAAATTATTCAGATTAAGATCAACAACCAACTCCACACCAGGAATGTGGTTAGAGGTGGATGCATTTCCTTCAGCAGTATCGATATTCTGCGTATGAGGTGTATCACCAGAGGCACCTTGAACAGGAGCAGCTGGAGCTGAAGATCCTTCGGCTGCATCATGATATTCATCATCTTCAGAAGAGTCATTATAGTCAGCAGCATCTTCATAAACCTCATTTTGAACCATATTATTGACTGACGTAGAAGCTTGAGGGTCAACAACAATAGGTCTAACCAATGGCGAGACAGCAGCGTTGTCACTCTCCAACAGCATCCGAGCAGCTGCTGATTCTTCGTCAAAGGTTGGCAGATTAAAGGAGTCAAATAGCCCATCATAATCGAACATCCACGGATCACCCGGAGCCCTAACAGGACTCGTGTACCTTTGAACCCTAACTTCGCTCCAAAGCTCAATCTTTTTAGTAGCTAGATTCCAAACACGAAAATTCGGAGTAGCATATCCAAGGAAGAAACCCTCGATAGCTCGTGCACCAAACTTTCCATCCGGCTCAATCATAGTACAAGGAGCACCAAACGGTTCAAGGTAAGAAAGATCCGGTTTCCTTCTCTGAAGGAGTTCGAAGCAAGTCTTGCCATGTCTCTTAACTGTAAGAACTCTGTTCAACGTGTAGCAAGCAGCCGATACAGCCTCTCCCCAGAATTGAATAGGGAGTTCCGACTCTACTAACATTGTTCTTGCAGTTTCAATAATAGTTCGATTCTTCCTCTCAGCGACACCATTTTGTTGTGGAGTATAACGAGAACTGTACTCATGAAGAATGCCTTTAGAAGTACAAAACTCATCCATAACTTGATTCTTGAATTCAGTTCCATTGTCGCTTCGGATCCTTTTTACTTTCAACGTATAGAGATTTTCCAACATTGTAAGAAGATCCTTGAGGATGCCAGGAGTTTCACTCTTGTGTGCCATAAAAGATACCCAAGAAAATCTAGAATAGTCATCAGTAACTACTAAACAATAAGCATCACCAAACGTTGTCTTGTGCTTCATAGGTCCAAATAGGTCCATATGAAGACGTTCGAGAGGCATGCTAACAGTGTTGATTTTCTTCAAAGGGTGAGACTTCTTTGTTTGCTTCCCCTTTTGGCACGAGACACAGATATCTTGTAGATGAAAACTTCTCACAGGCACACCATTCACAAGATTATTTTTCACCAAATGGTTCATTTTTCTCAAGTGAATGTGTCCCATTCTTCTGTGCCAAGATATAGACTCCTTTTCTGTGGCTTTTGAGACAAAACAAGTAACTTGTGCAGATGTTGTAATCGCCTGGCTCATGTCGAGAATATAAAGATCATTAACTCTCGGAGCCGATAAGAGAATCCATTCTTGTGGAATTTTGAAGCCAGGCTTCAGCACATAGCAGCCAGCATCATCAAAAATCACTGAGAACTTTTTATCGCAGATTTGCGACACACTGAGAAGATTGTGATCAATTTGCTTCACATAATTGATCTTGTCAAAGCACACGATACCATTGGAGATACTTCCTTCTCCAGTGATGTACCCTCCTTTATCACCCGCAAAAGCAACATACCCTCCTCTGATATTTCTCACGTCATACAGGAGCCGTAAGTCGCCAGTCATGTGCCTGGATGCTCCACTATCAACAATCCAATGACTATTAATAGTTCCTCCTAGAACATCCTGCACATGTCAGATAAACACATCAGTTGAGAATGGGGACCCAAGCCTTAGTGGTCTTGGGTCGTCCCTTGGCATCACGATACGTAAGCTCTATCTCTTGATGGTTTTCAAGAACAACTGCTCCCCCTGAATTGTCACCCGACTTAGGTAACCAAGTTTGTCTTTGCCTACCAGTTTTTGAAGATTCTGGTTTTACAGGTTGTGACACTCTTGGTTCCTTTTGAACTGTTTTAACTTCAGATTTTAAAGCTTTTTCAACAGTTTTTATGTTCTTACGTCGTAGTTTAGTTTCTTGTTCTTTTACAGTTTGTTTATCTTGTTTAGGTGAAACTGACCGACGTTGAGGGTGAACTGCTTCAGGTGGAGCCTTTTCAACTAATTTCTTCTTTGGAGCATTTGGGCAATTTCTGATAATGTGCCCAATTTCTCCACATTTGAAACAAGTTCTCCTTTCAACAGACTTAGGAGAACTTGATCGACTGCCAGATGTTGAGCTTGTAGAACCTGAGGTACTAGCTTTTTCATCACACCCGTTTGTGTGTTGGGTGTAATTGTTATCACTGTTTCGTTTCAAAATCTTGACTTGTTGTACAAAATCAGTGTTTGATTTGTTTTCAAAAGTCTCAATTTTATCTGTACCTTTTGATGCTACAAACTTAACATCTTTTCCCTTCTTCATGTAACGAGCTCCTTTTGATTCAACTTTAGCCTTTGGCTTTGGAGCTCATTGTGGTTGTTTACCCTTAGAAGCAGTCGGTTGTTGAGTGGTTGGAGATTTTTGATTGCCAAACTGTTTCCTAATCTCAGCCTTAGGAATTGGATCACATTGTGTTACCACAATTCCCGGCAGTGTTTTTCCCAAAAATTTGTTTGTATTGTCTTCAAAGACTTTGTCAATCAAAGATTTATTTACATTTTTAATTGGAAAAACATGATCTGAATAGATTTTATTATCTCCAACCAAGGTGTACAACACATTACTGCTTTTGACAGTAGACACACCTGTCTTATCAACCTTGACAGGATCAATCACTTGCTTCTCAACAGATGGAAGCTCAGGAGTATCAGGATCACAAAGGATGTGATTCTCTCGAGGAATATCTACTCCTTTCATCTTGCTAAGTGATTTATCCTGATCACTTACAGCCACATCTGATTCATCATCCGATGTCTCATAGTCCTCGATAATTGGAGGACTTTGTTTCATGGATGGTGAACTTTCTTGTTCCTTAGGGGCTGTGTTTGAAGAACTGTCCGATTTGAACCCTAGGCCAGTAGAAAATTCCTCAAAGTTCAAAGGCACACTGGGTTCATACCGAGGCATTTCCTCTTCATCGGGCATCTTGGTATAGTTGTCCATCAAAGGGGGTGGACACGCCTTATACCCTACACCTTTCACGTTACCTTTCAGTTGTTGAACGTCTATGATGTGATCAAGCACAAATCGGGAGTTAGAATAACTATCCAATTTCTGTTTGATCGCATCATGTTTGCATTGGGCAATGGCTAATTGCTTCTTAGTTTCTTCCACAAGGTTAATGTATTCATTTATACTTACTTGTTTGTGGTAAACTACTTTGTTAACCTCGGACACATTTTTCTTTAATGTTTCTATTACAGATTTAAATTCTTTTTCATTCCGGGTTAAAGCCATGTTTGCCTCTTGGCATTTTGACAGTTCAATAACCAAATTCTGATTATGACTATGAAGCTTTTCTGATTCAAGCTTCATTTCTGCACATGATTTACAAATACTAGGAGCAGGAGGTTCAGAAGTTACCTGACTAGTAGAGGCTGAACCATTTGCCATAAAGGCAGTTTGAAAAGAAAAAGCTCCATCTTCAGAGAATAGCTTTTCCATTTCCATTGATGTAGCAGCAGCCTTCCTAATCAGAATTGATTTCTGACATTTAAGCTCATCAGCTTCATTCAGTAGCTCCTGTATATCATCATCTCCTTCTTCATTCACATCCGGCTCTGAGTGATTATCCCCAGAAACAGAGCCTTCTTCATCCGAACTGCCCGAATAACCAGAACTGTCATCGCTCCCAGAAGATTCTTCTTTATGAACCTGCTCGATGACCTTAGCATACAATGCAGTTCCACTTCCCTGATCACCATCACCAAACTGAACTGACCAGTCACATCCTTCATCAGCTTGAACAGCCAAAGCCCGATTGTGATTGGTAGCTCCAGGCTGTCCCTGATTGTTATTCACTGCCACCATCCTCCGTTCACGGTTTTCTTGTTGGGCATTCACATTAGTCTGGTTTCTGAACGGGTTGTGATTGCCGTGTTTTGTTGGTCGAGTGCACTCACGTTTAAAGTGCCCTTTCTCGCCACAGTTAAAGCACGTGACGGCATTAATATCAAACCCATACTTCGTGTTTTTCTTTCCCTCCAACGAAGTTCTTCCAGTTCGTGCCATGAAATCTTTTGCCCTTCTAACCGCACTAGCAAAAGCCCATTTAATATCCATCAACTCCATTTCTTCCTTGTCGATCTGATCATAATCTTCATTGGTCATGTTGATGTTCCCAAGCTGACCAGCTACCAAACCACAGTAAGCACTGACCATGGTGTTGATAATTTCCATATGTTCCTTAGCAACTTCAATACTAAGGTGTGAAAGATTTGAGTTGTCGACTCGGATTGTGTGATGACTTTGAGGCTGAGGTTGAGGATTGCTTGTATAGTGAGCTTGCTGTTGTTGTTGTTGAGGTTGTGGTTGTGGCTGTGTTGGAACAGGAATGTAAGACCTCGGATCGAATTGAGGTTGTGGTGGAGCAGCTGTTGATTGAGAAAATGGAAAGGAACTCGTATTGGACACAAAAGCAGTTTGAAGCTTCGGTTGCTGAACAGAACTAGCTGAAGGACCAAAACCAGGCAAATACATTTCTGTATTCTCAGGAGCTGGAGCACGCCTTGCTTTCCTAATTTCTTCATCATTTTTATGTTCCAGCTTCTGAATGAACTCATAGATGTTAATCTCATCTAGAGCTTTAGTATGCTTCAACAGCTCAATAAACGAACTCCATTTTGGGGGTAGGGCGTCAGCAAACCTGTTCACCATGTCTTGTTGAGTAGCTGCCACCCCATAAGCACACATTTCACTAATCAAATGATAGAAACGTGTGGTCATATCATTCAGACTCTCGTTTTCCAAAAACTGGAAAGATTCAAATTCTTTCTTCAACAAATCATGCCTAGACTTTCGAGCAGCTGCATTGCCTTCTCCTCTAGCAACTAAGGCATCCCACAATGCTTTCGTGGTCTTGCAATATGAAAACTGATGGTAGATGTCTTTGTTGAGTGCTTGAGTAAGTATGGCATAGGCCTTTTTCTCCAATTCATAAGCCTTCTTGTCATTTTCAAGCATGTTGGCGTAACCTTCTGAAGTGGATGCTCTGCTTTCAAGACTTTCATTGAATGCATTGACAAAACACATCCAAAGGTCGGTGCTTTGTCCTTGAACATATGTGTGAAAGCGGCCTTTCCATGACGGAAAATCGTTCATGTGGTTCAGCTTTGGTGGACGATTGTTACTGCCTGTTTCACTTTCACTAATCAGAAGATTCTGAAGACTTTGACTTTGATTGGATACCAAAGCCCATTGACACGAACTTATTGATTGTTGTTGTTTTGGAATGGCACTCGTCATATATTCAGCCATCGACATCTGTTTCAGATCTGGTTGTGGATCCGTACTCCAATCCCAAGGACTTGTGCAACTCATTGTGATCAAAAATTAACAAATAACCTACACACCACAAACTGTTAACAACAAACAGACAACAATTGAAAAATACAATCTGATCGAAAGATCAAGACTTGTTCGAAGGATCAACAGTGATCGAAAGATTACTGTTGAGTTTCGAGCAATAGTCTTCGAAAGATTCTCAATGAAAGATCCTTATCTTTCGACTGATTATCACGAAAGATTCAATGTTCGAAAGATTTATATCTTTCGAATACTGATCTCGAAGGATTCACAATGAAAGATCCTTATCTTTCGAGATGTATCCTTATCTTTCGGACAACCTACTTTCGAAAAGATTTCAACTGCGAAGGATAACCCTTAGACTTCGAAAGACTACTCGAAGGATGCTAATCTTTCGAGCTGTCTCCAATCGAAAGATGTCGAAGGATATCTTTCGATGTCGAAGGATATCTTTCGAATCCTCTGACACACCTGACACGAAAGGACAGGTTGGTGGAAAAGGTGATGTGTTGATGTACCAACTTTCGGCAGAAAGGATGGTTCTGCAACAACTTTTCACCAAACAATTGACTTTCAAAAATTTTTGCCAAAATAAGCAACCTTATCTTCAAGAACTGGTCACCGGAAACACACCGGAGATATGGCCGGAAAAATCAAAGTTTCACAAAAACGATTTTTATGTTACCCAAACCGACCCCGAACACTCCCGATAGGTTTAGTACGCGTTTTTATGCAGAAAACTACCAAAAACGGGTGCTAAACCAAGTGTCCAAACACACCAAGAACTTGAACAAACCGGTTTTAAACAAGGTAAAGAGCGAGGCTCTGATACCACTTGTAGGTCCCTTTTCTCGGAGGATCGAGAACAAACCTAAACCTTGTTATACTAACCCACTAGCGAGTGCGGAATCCAAGCTAGTAGGCAAACCGGGATGAAGCAAGAACAAACACAAGAACACACAAAGTTCACCGATTAACACCACTGTATTAATACGTATGAAGGTTTACGATTACAAGCACAAGGTTTACAATCTGTTTGCAAACTCTCTAAAGTATGTGTGTGTGTGTTTTCCAGCAGAGTTTCTCTAACTCTCTATGTGTGCATCTGTCTAACACTAACACACTGCATGGGTATTTATACCCATACCAGCAGGTCTTGGTCGAAGGATCGATAGATGGTCCGAAGGATCATCTATCGATGACAGGGAGCTCGAACGATCAGCGTGGACATCGAAGGATCATCCTTCGATGTCTAATGGTTGAACCATGGTCGAACCATATCTTTCGAGCACCTCGAAGGATCAGTTGTATCCTTCGAGGCTATCCTTCGATCCAGACAACATCATGTTGTCCAAGTCAAACTAGGAGGATAGTTAACTTGGTCAACTTACAGACTGATTTAGGACATCGTTTATATACAGACCGAATACAGACAAAGTACAGACACAAGTGCACCAACATAACAGAAAGCTCTCTTTTTGCTGAATTCGTTGGAACCCAAAGGCAAAATCACCCGAAGGTGAGAGCCATGGTCTGCCATTTTCTGTTGCTGTGAGCGATGTACCCACCGGTACATAACCAGTTCCATTTATTTGTTGTGCTACAATCGAAAAGGGTAGAAAGATGGTTGAAAGAATGAGATATAGGACTCTAGCCATAGCTGAAATGATGTGCACTACTACGATATGAAAACCGTACCAGCTATAAAGACAAAGATTTTAAGTAGTTAACAAAGTTTTTCTTGACATGCAAATAACTGAAGTTTCAATAATAAAGAAGTTGAACAAGTCTTGAGTTCGAATGTGGCTGTAAAGGATTGATCTTGACACTTCAATTCCATAAGAAGAAAGTAACATGGAACACAGGCCCACATTAGAATTTCCACATTGAAACTGTGGACCGTTTCTGGACAGCATATATATATGACAAAATGTCCCCCTAAAACAAAATGAGGTGTCTTAAGAATGCTTACGGTGACAAGGAAATAAGTTGAAGAAGTCTTTCTTTACTTGTCTAATTATCCTGTCAAAGTCCGTATTATTAACGAAGTAGGAGCGAAAAGTCTAGATCAACGAAGTAGAAACAGAAGCGAAAGCCTCTATACCTAGACTATACGCTATGGAATCACCGGTGGACCTACCCACAATGGTGGGTGGACGGCCGCACCCCTTGAAAAAAAAGTTTTTAGTGCTAATTTTCGTCGAAAATCCCAACCGCACCCCTTGGATTTTTTCAACCGCACCCCTTGAAAATTTTCAACTGCCTTCCTTAAAAAAATATTATGAATTTATAAAAAAATAAATTAAACATTGATTACAAATATGTAAGTATATAACAGTCCATGGCCTTATTCCCACAAGGGAGTTTTCACAGATTAATTGATTTATTGGGTTTCCTCCTGAATTGGTGTTTAGACATTATAGCCTAGTGGAGATGGATATGAATGGTTCTGCTGGTAGCACGATGATACTCGGTGCTCCGTCAGTGACCAAATTTGTCGTTCAAAAATTTTTCTGCACCCCAAGGAAAAGTTTCTTGGGTTCGCCACTCACGCCCCCTCCACGTGGTCACCTAGCGCAGCGTGAGGTGGCATGAAACACCGCCTCAAATAAACCGGCATGAAGAGGGGAGGCATTTAGGGAAGCACGGCTAAAGGAGGGGTTGGTGGGTGGGGCCCTTTCCCATCAAACAATCACTTGATTTCGTTTTTTTTTCTTTTCTTATTGAACTTTTTAGATTTTAATATTGTTTTAATAGGGCGTGAAAACCTGTGAAACGGAAAAATGGAGTGAAAAAAGGTGAATGGAAGTAGTGCAGTGAGGTTGCAGATACTTTATGACATGGAATGAACAAATATGAAATGATAGTGGATAGCCTTAACTAAGTAGAAGCGAAAAGTCTTTGTCCTTATAACTTGTGACTCATGTTGATTATATCAATATACACGGGTCAAAGACAAAGTCATAGTACCCTAATCATATGTTTATTTAGTTAAACATAAACATGAATATATAATTAGAGCTATTTATTTTTGATGACGATGATGAAACGATAGTGATTCCCATTTAGATGCTTTTGAGTGATGGAGATTGAGAGAGAATACTTGATTGGTGTTCTTAAGTTTTATTATTTTCACAACTAAAGATCATGATGATCATCCATTATTATTAGTTACTAGAAACTCCTTGTATTCTTCATATTAAAGCATCTAAAGGGAAATCATAATAGTTCCTTAACTACTCGGACTACTCGGCCTGTACTCGGACTACTCGGCCTTGGACTCAGACTAGTCGGACTTGTATTCAGAATACTTCGGACTTGTACTCGGCCTACTTAGCCTTGTACTCGGACTACTCGGCCTACTTGGCCTTCTACTCGGACTACTCGGCCTTATACTCAATGAGATTTGAACTTCAAACATGTTTCATTTTAAATTATACTCATTTGACATGAATTATGCTTCTTTTAACATATATATAATATATACACCAATTAATTTTCTTTATATTTATCATGTCCGCGTACTCCCCGAGTACTCTCCGAGTACTCCGATTACTCCCAACTCCCCAGTCGGCCGACTAGGGACCGCCTAGCGACTTTTGCAACACTGGTTATGTCATATTGAAAAAGTTAATTCAGATGATCCAAAGGTCACGTTAAGGATATTTCTAATAATTCCGTATTATTAATGAAGTAGGAGCGAAACGTCTATGAACAGCGAAGTAGAAGCAGAAGCGAAAAGTCTCCATACTCGACAAAGTAGAAGCGGTCCTTTTAACTTGTGGCTCATGTAACTCGTAATTTAGTTCCGTAAAAACTTGCTAGTTTAACTCAAGCTACCTGGCTCATATAACCATTCTACATGAGATAGTTTGATTGAATCAATTTCCATCATTAATTTTCAATGTATATTAGTAAGTGTGTGCTCTATTGTTCATTTATTTAATACTTGTATAATTTGAATTTTATATTGACTCTTTATTTGTGACTCCACAAGCTAGCTTGAGTTGAAGACAACGATTACAAATAGATACACAATAAACCCTGAAAAAGAACCGAACCAAACCAAACCAAACCAATCAATTCCCTCCTAAAAATACCTGACCGGTTCACTAGAACCGTTTTAGAACCAGAACCAGTTTTCAGAGAATACCCGGTTTTGTGCAACTGCCAACTCTAATGCCTATGGCGGACCTAATAGTTTCATATTTAATTTCACAGTATTTACAAATTTAATTTATACTGAACCTTTTTTTCAAAGAATATAAATTCAATTTTGCATCATTGTACAGTTACCAGTTGTCACATTACAATTTACAAAAGCAAATACCTGGGTTTTTAAGGTTTTACCAAATATTTTTCCAACCATTTTAACACGTACTTAAAAGTATTTATAAAAGAGTTGAGTTATCTTACCAAGACTTTGGGTTCGTTTTATTATTGAATCTCAAATAAAGTGGATTTGTTCTATACAAATTCCATATTTATAAATGTAAAATATGTTTGCAATAATTATTATCACTCTTAACATATTCATGTGTGTTGTCAGTGATCTTGCAAATGATATCTAGTCAATTGACTTTGTCAATTTTGTGAATTTTCAATCCAGAGTGAACCTTTATATCTCTTTAAGTTATATTTATGGAGACTTATTAAAAAGAGTGTTTAATATCTAAATGACAATGATAACTTTTAGTAATCAATATCACCTGCAGATGATATCACACGCAACATAGCCTTTGAACAACTAATTAACAAGGAATTAGATAGATAGAAGCACTCTATGTTGGTGCACTTGTGTCTGTACTTTGTCTGTATTCGGTCTGTATGTAAACGATGTCCTTGTCAGTCCTGTAAGTTGACAAAGTCAACCGTCCTCCTGGTTTGACTTAGTCAACAGTTGAAAGATGTACTGTGTCGAAGGATAAGAGGTCGAAGGATAATGTGGATCCTTCGACCTCATCGAAAGATATGGTTCGAATCATAGACCTCGAAAGGTAATCTTTCGAGGTCCTTGATGATCTTTCGAATACTTGGTCTTCGATAGATGATCCTTCGGACCATCTATCAGATCCTTCGATCAGACATGCTAGGCTGGGTATATATATACCCATGCAGTGTTGAGTTTAAGACAGATGCACACAGAAAAGTCACACAGAGAGACACACAGCAGAGAGCATCCTGTCCGAAACACTCACACACTTTGAGAGTTTATAGAACATTTCTGTAAACATTGAGCTTGTAACCGAACCCTCATTGCATTAATACAAGTTGTGTTAATCGGTGAACTTGTGTGTTTGTTTCTCTACTTGCTACTAACTCGGTTTGCTTGCTAGCTGGGATTCCGCACTCGCTAGTAGGTTTGTATAACAAGGTTTAGGTTCGTTATCCTCCGTGAAAAAGGGACCTACAAGTGGTATCAGAGCCTTGGCTCTTTACCTTGTTTAAAACCGGGTTTTTTACAAGTTTTGGTGTGTTGAAACACTTGGTTTTGCACCTGTTTTTTTTTACTTAGTTTCTTGCATTTTCTTTGAGTAAAAACGTGTCTAAACTAACCGGGAGTGTTTAAAGTGGGGTTGGGTAACTTAAAAACTTGTTTTTGAGTGTTTTGGTGATTTCCGGCATACTCCGGTAACTATTCCGGTCACCGGACTGTGTGGATAAGATTGTCCATATTTGGTAAATTTTCAGGTCATTTCAAGTTGGTAGAAATCTGTGTCAGACCTTACCTCCTTTTGCCGAAAGTTGACTTACCAACCTGTCACCTTTTCACCAACCCATCACTTTGTGCCAGTGTGTCAGA
Organism: Helianthus annuus; assembly: GCF_002127325.2. Lineage (NCBI taxonomy): Eukaryota > Viridiplantae > Streptophyta > Magnoliopsida > Asterales > Asteraceae > Helianthus > Helianthus annuus. The sequence continues at coordinate 144,694,336 of NC_035439.2, forward strand.
ACCTCTCGAAAGATATCCTTCGACCTCGAAAGACTATCTTTCGATCAAAGAAGGCTCGAAAGATTATTATCCTTCGACCCATCCTTCGAAGTCCGAAGCATATCTTTCGATAAAGGAATCTTTTCGAAAGACAGGTGTCCGAAAGATAAGGATTTAACTCGAAAGATAAGGATCTTTCAAAGGGGAATCCTTCGAGTTCTTGAATCTTTCGAAATCATTGTTCGAGATTCAACAGTGATCTTTCGAGCACTGTTGATCCTTCGAACAAGATTTGATCTTTCGAAGTGTGGTCTGTTTATTGCTAACAAGTTTCTGTTTTCTTTTAAGATCTTTCGAACTAGGGTCCTTCGACTGTGTGTGATCTTTCGGGTGCTCATCATCTTTCGTGACTTGGACATAGAATTTATTTTTCTTGTCAAAGATGAATCCGAGTTGGTGGGGAAATCCGGCTCCAGACAGTGGAAAATACATGAATACCAGTCAATCTCCATCATGGGCCGAATCTCCGGTATCTACATCCTCACAAACAAATGCCACTCCAGCTGGTCAATGGGCGTTTGTTTCAAATCAAACTCCGAGTATTCAAAGTCTTCTACTAAGCGAAAGTGAAACCGGAAGTTTGAACAGGCCTCCAAAGTTGATGCATCTTAATGAATATCCGGGATGGGTTGATCGTTTCCATACATACATTCTTGGTCAAAATACAGAGTTGTGGTTGCGGTTCACTACGGAATTCGATCAATCTATCGAGGTTGCTGCTTCTTCGACAGCTACATTTGCCGATCTTCCTGATGATCAAAAGAAGACGTATGACTTAGAAAAGAAAGCATACGCTATTCTCACTCAAGCACTGAGCAAGGATATTTATCATCAGTTCGTCAGTTTCAAGACTACGAAGAAGCTGTGGGATGCATTGAAGACAAGAGGAGTAGGTAATGAAGCCACACGTCAACTACGACGAGATCTACTGAAGAAAGAATTCGATGGCTTCACATGTATGGATAAGGAGTCCTTGGGAGATATGACAAGCCGTTTCTATCACCTACTTACTGAGCTGACCAACTTTGAAGTCACAACGACTCCAACAGAGGTGGTAAAGAAGTTTGCCGATGCATTGCCTCCTCAATGGAATAACTTCCTGGAAATCTTGAAGTACAACGGAACGTTGAAAACTACAAATATCAACGATTTCGTGCAGCTTCTGGAGAACAAGGATCAGGAAGAAACGTTGAAGGCAAAGAGAGTTGCAGTGCCACAGAATCCAGAGATGTATTATGGCACCTCCACTTCTTCATCTGCAAAAGCCGGTTCACATGCTCCACTTCAAACGGCGTTTGTCACAAGCACGGATATGTATGGCAATCCAGTGCAAGTTCCTGTAAAGCCGCCTCCAACCACAGATCTGTATGGAAATCCAATACAACCACCTCCTCCTCCTCCTGCTCAACAACCACAATATGCGTGTTATGGAGGAACATCATCTGCTGCAGGTCAACAATCAAAGCCAAATACAGTACAGCTTGACACTTCAAGCTTCTCTAAAGTCAGTGTAGAAGTAGCTAAGGAACACATGGAGCTACTTAACACTGTAGTGAGCGCGTACTGTGGGTTGATAGAAGGTCAGATTGGAAACATTAATCTGACACAAGAAGATTACAGGCAGATTGATAAGGAAGAGATGGACTTGATGGATATCAAGTGGGCCTTTGCGAGTGCTGTGAGAAGAGCAAAGGATTGGATGGAAAGTACTGGCAGAACCAGCTTGGAAAGTAAGCGAGACACCAAGTATGGGTTCGATAAGCAGGCTGTTAAGTGCTTCAACTGTGGTGAACGGGGCCACTTTAAAAGGGAATGTACAAAGCCAGCACAGCACGGGAATCAAAATCCCTTCAGAAACCGAGGCAACCAGCAGAATCAGAACAGAAACACTGAGCGTTCATTGGTGCCTGCAAATAACCAAACCAACCGAGCACTTGCAGTTCAGGTGGATGAAGGTTGTGACTGGTCAATCCAGTTGGGTGGTGATGCTCCTGATGGAACAGCATGTTTTGCTCAAATTGTGAAAGAGTTAGTTCACACCAGTGGTAGAGAATCTTCTGCCAGTGGTGGTGAATCGTCTGAAGATGAAGACTCTTCTGGTTATAGCAGGAGTGCTGATGAAGAATCATCCAATTCTGGTGATGATCATATGGGTGAGACATCAAATGCAGCAATCGATGCAGATATTGATGAACTTTTGGAGGAAGCTGCAGCAGAAACTCAAAGAAGATCTATTCTGGTGGATCAAGCTGCTTATACTTCATCTTCTCTCCATTCAGCCTTTATGGCTAATGTCGAAGGTTCATCAAGTCAGGTATGTGTCGATGAACCCACTGCTGTTAATTGTGATGAATGTGCTAGGTTGCATGCTAGATGTGCTGATCTGGAGAAAAGTATGTCTGAGTTGCAAGGCAAACATGATGCTTTACAAGCTAGTTTGTTTGACTTGCAAGACAAACATACTACTGTGAATGAGAATTTGAGTGACTTGCAAAGTAAGCATGACGCTTTGCAAGAAAAATATGATGTGACCTTTCTCCACAATCAGAAATTGACTGTGGATCTCTCAAAATGCACAGAAGCCAACATGTTTCATGAAAACCATGAAAAAGAATTTAAGTCAATGATTGAAACATTAAAGAAAGATAAAACTGAATTGACAAAAATGGTTTCAAGAAAACAGACGGACATTAATTTGTATATCTCTCGTCTTGAAACAATGCAAAAAGAGATGGCTTGTGTGAAAACCGAAAGTGATGCGATCCAACTCAAGCTAGACAGTTATTTGAGCTCTAGCTATGTGTTAGATCACATCATTGATGTTCAGAAGGAAAAGAGAGATGTCACATGCATAGGCTACAAGAAGTGTCCACCACCAGTGAGACATAATTATGACGCCATGCCTGATGAAGAGGACAGTGTATTCTTTGAACCTTCTGTGCCTCTAGATGTTAAGGAGTTTGCTGCAGGACTCGGATACCAAAAGGAAGTATCCTCAGATTCAGATGTGTCAGCAGATACATTTGTGAGTGCTGAACAGAATCAAGATCCTCCAGTTGTGATTGAGGATGCTGATTCGTCTGATGATGAATCTGATGATACTGTCCCAGCAAAGTCTGATGCGGTAGTCAAAAATGAGGACATACCTCTTGAGAATCACATTCTATGTGATCCTCCTGTACAACCCGCTAAGACTATTGCAACTGAGTCCTCATCTGCAGAAGAGCCGGAGAGTGTGAATTTGCTGTACACTCTAGTTGGTGATGATAAAATTTACTCAGACAAAGATTTTCCCATTAAGAATGTTAATCAATCCTTAATCTGCAAAGTCTTTGAGAATTCGACGAGTAAGTTCTTGGGAAAGGCAGGACCTAAAGTTACAGTTACACAGTGTCCTCCTATTCCAAAGGCTGAAATTCGAAAACAATTTGGTAACAAGAAATTACCAACAGTGCCAACACAGCAAAATCACACCAAACCCAAAGGTAAAACACCGGCTCAAGCTAACAAGAAGCCGAACCAAAAGAAGAAGAAAAAGGTCAACTTTGTGAAATCGACGGGAACGGACAAAATTGAAAAGTTTGAAAATCAATCTAACTTAGATTTTGTCAAGAAAGCTATTGTCGAGAAAAGAAATGAACCAAGCAGTTCAAAACCTAGTACCTCGGGTTCACAAAGTTCAACATCATCGGCTAGACGATCACATGATTCTTCGGGGTTTGTAGAACGAAGATCATGTTTTGAATGTGGAACCATTGGACATATTATTCGTAATTGTCCATATCTTCATAAACAAAAAGGAAAGGTTGATGATCCCCGTGGCAAAACTGACCATAAGCCAACTGTTTCCATAAAACAAGATCCCCGACTTGTAAAAGAAAGGGAAAAGAAACAGAAAAGGCAACAGGTCAAGAAAATTGAAAAAGCAATTAAAACTGATGTGGTTCAAAAACAATCTGTTGCTGTAAAACCAGAAACTTCTACAATTTCAAACAATCAAGAAGTTAAAATTTTAAAGAAAGATACTGGTAAAACAAAACAGACATGGAAACCTAAATCGGTTACTGAATCAGGGGGACCATCACAATTCACCAACCATCAAAGACAAGAAGTTATTGTCATTGATGAAAATGGAAGACCCAAGACCACAATGGCTTGGGTCCCCATCTCCAACTAATTCATTTGAGTTCATGTGCAGGGTGCTTCAGGAGGAACTATCAGTAGTCACTGGATTGTTGATAGTGGGGCATCCAGGCACATGACAGGCGACATAAAGCTTCTCTACGACGTTAAATCTATTAGAGGAGGTTATGTTGCTTTTGCTGGAGATAAGGGTGGATATATAACGGGTGAAGGAATGATATCTAACGGGATTGTCAGCTTTGACAAGATCAATTTTGTGCAACAACTTGATCACAATCTTCTTAGTGTTTCTCAAATTTGTGACAAGAAATTTTCAGTACACTTTGATGCTAATGGATGTTATGTGCTGAAACCCGGCTTCAAAATTCCAAAAGAATGGATTCTCTTGTCGGCTCCAAGGATAAATGATTTGTACGTCCTTGACATGAGCCAAGCTATTACTACGTCTGCACAAGCAACTTGTTTCGTTTCCAAAGCCACAGAAAAAGACACTATCTCTTGGCACAGACGAATGGGTCACATTCACTTACGCAAAATGAATCATTTGGTTTCAAATGAATTGGTGAATGGTGTTCCCCTCAAAAATTTCCATCTTCAAGACGTCTGTGTTTCGTGCCAGAAAGGAAAGCAAACAAAGAAGAAGCACCCTACAAAGAAGATCAACACGGTGGCAGTTCCTCTTGAACGCTTGCACATGGATTTGTTCGGTCCTGTCAAGCACAAGAGTATTCGGGGTGATCAATACTGCCTCGTGGTTACTGATGATTATTCAAGATTTTCTTGGGTTGCGTTCATGGCACACAAGAATGAAACCTTTGGCATCATCAAAAACTTGATCATTCAGATTGAGAATTTGTATAAGTTGAAGGTTAGGCAGATACGTAGCGACAATGGTACTGAATTTAAGAATCATTCCATGGCGGAGTTCTGCACTTCAAAGGGTATTCTTCATGAGTTTAGTGCAGCTTATACTCCTCAACAGAATGGTGTCGCTGAACGTAAGAACCGCACATTGATCGAGACTGCTAGGACAATGTTGGTAGAATCACAGTTGCCCATTCCATTCTGGACTGAAGCTGTGGCCTCTGCATGTTACACATTGAACAGAGTCCTTACAGTCAAAAGACACAACAAGACCTGCTTTGAGCTTCTTCAAAAACGGAAACCAGATTTGTCTTATCTAGAACCGTTTGGAGCTCCATGCACAATCATCGATCCTAATGGAAAGTTTGGGGCAAGAGCAATTGATGGATACTTTCTTGGGTATGCCACCCCTAACTTACGAGTCTGGAATCTAGAGACTAAAAGGGTCGAGGAATGGTCTGAGGTCAGAGTACAAAGGCACACCTTGCCAGTCAAAAATCCGGGTCAACCTTGGATGTTTGAGTACGATGACTTTTTCAATTCGATCAATGCTGAAGCCGTTGAAGAAAATGCTGCGGCTAGGATGTTTTTCGAGAGTGACAATGCAACAGTTTCACCGGTGGTTCGTCCAATTCTTGTGAATCAAGAACCATCTTCTTCGGTGAACAACAATACTCTCAACAATGAGGATTTTCATGATGCAAACGAATTGAACGAATCTTCAGAGGATGATGAATTTCTAGATGCAGATCAGGAAGCTCCTACAACAGCAGTTCATGGTACTTCAGAGGGTACTCCTCCGGTGGATGCCCATAGGACAGCTGAGGCTACTGCATCATCCTCTTCGTCAATTCCGGGTCTTGATTTGGTTGTTGATCTTAATCTCAACAATCTGGGTATAAATGTTCCAGTTCCAGATAATCCAGAAACAAGGATTCATAATACCCATCCTCAACAAAACATCATTGGAAATGTGCAAAGTGGCGTTCAAACAAGAAACATGTTGCGAAACAACAACAATGCAGGCTTGTATGCAGCTATTCGAGAATCCGGGCAACAAAACGATTGGTCCTTCGCGTGTTATGTCTCACAAGAAGAACCAAGAACGTGGAAAGAAGCCTTGAAAGATAACGCTTGGGTTGAAGCAATGCAGGAAGAACTGCAACAGTTCCAGAAGCTGGGTGTCTGGAAACTCGTAGAGAAACCTGCTGGATACAAGAAGATTGGTACCCGTTGGGTTTTCAAATGCAAAAAGGATGACCGCGGAGTTGTTATCCGAAACAAAGCACGTTTAGTCGTTCAGGGTTTTCGTCAGATTGAAGGGATCGACTACAACGAAGTCTATGCACCAGTGGCACGTCTCGAAGCAATTCGAATCTTTCTAGCCTATGCGTCCTTCAAAGGATTCAAGGTTTATCAGATGGACGTGAAAAGTGCATTTTTACATGGTGTGGTTGAAGAAGAGGTGTACGTCGAACAGCCTCCAGGTTTTGAAGATCCTATCCATCCCGATCGGGTTTGGTTGCTAAACAAAGCTCTTTATGGTCTTCATCAAGCACCGCGAGCTTGGTATGCAACCTTATCTCACTATCTGTTGGAGAACGGTTTTCGTAGAGGTCTTATCGACTGTACTCTTTTCATCAAGGAACAAGATGGAGATCTTCTTCTGGTACAGGTATACGTTGATGACATTATTTTTGGTTCTACTAATGATGTCTTGTGTAGGGAATTCGAGCGCATTATGCAGGATAAATTCGAGATGAGTGCTATAGGGGAAATGACTTTCTTCTTGGGCCTACAAGTACAACAAACGGAGTCTGGGATATTCATCCATCAGACTAAATATGTTGGTGACATCTTGAGCCGGTTCCAGATGTCTGATGCAACGCCCATTGGTACCCCATTGCCAACTAATCACGGAATTACTCCAGATTTGAAGGGAGAAGCTGTTAGTCCCTCAAACTATCGCGCTATGATCGGATCTCTTATGTACCTCACAGCATCAAGGCCAGACATAATGTACCCAACATGCCTGCTTGCCAGATATCAAGTTAACCCGAAGGCCTCACATCTTGCTGCTGTTAAAAGGATTTTTCGTTATTTGAAGGCGTACCCTGACACCGGTCTGTGGTACCCTAGGGATAATAACTTTGAATTGGTAGCTTTCAGTGATTCTGATTTTGGCGGATGCAAAATCGACGGTAAATCCACAACGGCTGGATGTCAGTTCTTAGGAAATCGCCTAGTCACATGGTAGTGCAAGAAGCAGACGTGTGTAGCTACATCAACATGCGAAGCTGAATACATTGCTGCCTCAAGTTGTTGCTCCCAAGTTCTTTGGATTCAACAACAAATGCGGGACTACGGTTTTGAATTCCTAACTACTCCTATTTACGTTGATAATTCTGCTGCTTTAGATATCACTAAAAATCCTGTGCAGCATTCAAAGACCAAACACATCGAAATCAAATATCACTTCATACGTGATTGCTTTGAGAAAAGGCTAATCGATGTTGTTAAGGTCCACACCGATGACCAACGTGCCGACTTATTTACCAAAGCTTTTGACAAATCTAGATTTGATTTCTTATTATTGGTAAACGGCATTAAGGTCAAGCAAGAGTAAAACCAACATCGGAAAATCATTTTTGTAAATACCTTTGTGTTTTAAATTTGTCTTAGTTTATTGATTTTAGGGGGAGTAAATCCAAAAATCTGAAAATCCAAAAACATCGAAAAATTTCAAAAACACAAAAACAATAGAAAAACAAAAATGAGTTTCCTGGCGAGCAAAAGAGAAAATGATAGTACATCAGTGGTCTATCCATACCTCTTTAAACATTAAATGAAAAACGATAAGCAGCTCTATATAAGATGTATCGGTAGGCTCACAATCATTTTAAAGTGTGCAGGGTGATATAAATCTTAATGGACTGAAGACCAGGTGGGAACCATTCATTGGCATATGGTCTTAGTACCGAAATTTCGTTTGATAGATTGCCGAGGTTCTGAGATATTCGGTCTTTATGCTGCTTATCATCTGGGTATCATGGTTGTATCTTTTACCGAAAAATAACGGGGACGCAAGTCTAGATCTTCCATGATACTATACATACGTGTACATAATACATACTGCATTCGACCTCAATAAGTGATAAACAATCACATGTCCATATCAAATAAGTGATAAAATATCACATTTATCCGGGTGTCAAGTTCGTCTCTCTGCTGTACGGAAGTACTGACCTGTTCACGGACTTGCACCTGTGCCCTCATGCATACGAAAATCAAGTTCCTCATCAATAAGTGATTATATCACATAGGACTTGTTTTCAAATCAAAATAAGTGAGTATCTCACAATTTATACGGTCAAACAGATGATAATCGGTATACTCACCGGTAAGATGAACTCTCGTGCATACCTTGATACGGGAATGTGTCGTGATGTGGATGAACACCGGTCGGTAAGTATAAATCATACCTTAACGTATCCCCTCGCCATGATTACATCTGATAAGTTGAGCTTAAGTGGACAACAATACCGATAATTGTTATAGGATGCTTATCTTAATGTTAACTAACTGAACAACAAGAGTGTTTTGGCATGACCGTACACTGATATGATTCTCTTACCCTCGAAACTCGCAAAAAGAATGTCTGTAAATATTTATGTACTGCTTAACTGTTATTAACTGTTATTATTTCTTTTAAACAGTTTCGTCGTTTGGTGCATATCAGCACGACATTAGCGGTGATGTCGTTTGATAACACTCAAAGGATTTTAAATTGTTGGCTTTTAATTTCAAAAATACCAAAAAGATTTTAGGCTTGTTTTAATATAAACTTTATAAAAGCCAAAAAGATTTTCTTTCTACTTTATTTTCGATCGTACGATGTTGGAGCTCAAGTCTTCGTTACCTGAAACCTGACTGAAAACCGAACTGACTAAATCTTCATAAACGGTCAAAATTTGCATGTTTTGAAAGTTAAAATCTGAAATTGATAAATTTGAAAAACTTTCAGACTGTCGGACGGTGTTTGATTGTGACATGGTCATCCGTGTGTCATTTGTTTATGCTAACTATATTCCAAGCAGTTGTTCTCATTACGCGTTTAGATTTCTTGCATGTGCAGATTCTAAAGGCTAGGAGAACATGGTCGATGACAAGCTCTGGAATCAAGACATGACGTGAAGGCACTCAACTGATGAAGATGATCGAGTTGCCGCTGGCCATCATCAACACCACAAGGATCTCACTTCGTAAAGATCAAGTCATTCACGAGCATAACTCAAGGGGGAGCTTATGTTAAGGGGGAGTTTGTCAACACACTTCCTATATGATACGGGTAGTTTGTTGATACACTCTCTGCTTTCAAGACGTGAAGACTTTGAAGATCCTCCGACAATGAAGACTTGAAGGGACATCAGTTTTTGAGAACTCGAAGACCAAAGACCGTCGAAATTCGAGACGAGTCTACAACTATAGAAGATAAAGACAAAGCTACAGCCAAGGGGGAGTTTGTTGGTGCACTTGTGTCTGTACTTTGTCTGTATGTAAACGATGTCCTTGTCAGTCCTGTAAGTTGACAAAGTCAACCGTCCTCCTGGTTTGACTTAGTCAACAGTTGAAAGATGTACTGTGTCGAAGGATAAGAGGTCGAAGGATAATGTGGATCCTCCGACCTCATCGAAAGATATGGTTCGAATCATAGACCTCGAAAGGTAATCTTTCGAGGTCCTTGATGATCTTTCGAATACTTGGTCTTCGATAGATGATCCTTCGGACCATCTATCAGATCCTTCGATCAGACATGCTAGGCTGGGTATATATATACCCATGCAGTGTTGAGTTTAAGACAGATGCACACAGAAAAGTCACACAGAGAGACACACAGCAGAGAGCATCCTGTCCGAAACACTCACACACTTTGAGAGTTTATAGAACATTTCTGTAAACATTGAGCTTGTAACCGAACCCTCATTGCATTAATACAAGTTGTGTTAATCGGTGAACTTGTGTGTTTGTTTCTCTACTTGCTACTAACTCGGTTTGCTTGCTAGCTGGGATTCCGCACTCGCTAGTAGGTTTGTATAACAAGGTTTAGGTTCGTTATCCTCCGTGAAAAAGGGACCTACACTCTACAACTATATTATTTGCCAAATGGATCTAAACGCAACCAGTTGAATGTCGCGAACGCATTATTTTTTAACCATAAATACCAAAATAAAGAACAAACTACCAGGTCGGCAAATAGCATGGCATGGAAATTTGATGATTAATTATAGGTAACAGAGAAAGGGAATGGACATTGAGGTTCGTTTACTTCAACAACGCCTTCAAGCATCTGGATAACCTTCCTCATGGTTGGCCGCATTGAAGGGTTTTCTTGTACGCACCAAAGCCCAACCTTAACAAACATCGTTAGCCTCTTGTAGTCATCTAAGGCCTCCAAATCATTCTCAAGAAACACTTCCAGTCTACCTTCTTGGTAGCAATCCCATGCCCAATCAGTTAAAACCACCACCACATCCTTAGAATCACTCTCGTTAATAACCACACTCTTTCTGCATGAAATCATCTCTAGTAGCAACACACCAAAGCTATAGACATCAACTTTTACTGTGATCGGGGTGCTCCTAAACCATTCAGGAGCAACATATCCTTTTGTTCCTCGTATTCCAGTACTCGTTCGACTTTGATCCATCATCAAAAGCTTTGCCAATCCAAAGTCAGAAATTTTAGCATTGTAGCAATCATCAAGAAGTATGTTTTGAGGCTTTATGTCACAGTGGATGACTTGGGTACTACATTCTTCATGGAGGTATGCAAGTCCCTTTGCGATGCCAACAATAACATCACTTCTTAGTTTCCAACTCGGTCTCATGTCTCCAAAAAGAAAGCCTGCCAATGTGCCATTACTCATGTACTCATAAACCAATAGCCGTTGATCACCATCATCACAAAAACCAAGAAGTTGGACCAAATTTTTGTGATGAGTCTTTGCAATAGCATTGACCTCGGTCTAGAATTCCTTTTCACCATCTTTCAAAACCCTGTCTAACTTCTTCACTGCCACGGTTGTTTCCCCTATTACGCCTTTATAGACTATCCCGAAAGCACCCTTTCCTAGTTCATCCTTGAACCCGTTAGTAGCTTCAACCAATTCTTGATAGGTGAAACAAGGCAGATTGGTATCAACAGATTTGTTACTTGGGTAATGATTTTTGGTGGTCCTCTTGTATATCCGAAAGAAGACCATGCAAATCACACCATTGGATAAGAAAATTACAAGCACACATGCACTTAAGATCATAACTATCAAGCTTCTCTGACTTTTATGTTTTGGTGAAAATACAGAAGGGGGTGGTTGGTAAAAGTCACCTTTTCGAGATTTCAGGAAGGCCTTCACAACTAGTGAAGGATCCTTCTTTCCATTTGAGAGTGGAAGCTTCTTCTTCCAACATTGTTTGTCCCTATAAATTGCAACAGCACAAAAACAATCTTGTAGGCAGAAAGTTTTGCAATTTTCTTCTGTAGTCGGCTGCACACGAACATAGTCAGATTCTGGCCAATCAATGTTAGTGAGCTCGATGAAACCAAATCGCTCTCTATCATAGCCTTCATCGCAGGTTGGAGTGAAATCAGGCTTGCAATCTCCATTTGGATCATTGGGATCAAGCAAAGAGAATCCTTGTGGGCACTCACAGTTTGCAAGATTAACATCAAGGCTGCAAACATTGTTAAGACCACAAGCTCCGCTACCGTCAGTTCCATCGATCCGGTTACATATGTTTTTTGGCAGGGACCATAAAACTTCCCAACTTGTATTGCCAGTAGGATTCTTGAGGTGGAAATATTGAGTGAAAACCCCATCAGAATCTAGAGTTGCTCTTTGATAATAAAGTTTAGAAGGGAGTGCATCTTTTTGATTAAGTTCAAAAATTTGGCCACTTCTTCTCAATATATACATGTATCCGGTCTCATCAAAGATCACTTGTAAACCTGAATTCGTCGCATTGGAGTCATCACGAGTGCCACTTCTATAGTACACATTATATAAAATTCCAGATGGTATATCGCGTTTTCTAAGAATAAGATTGCCATCTTTAAGCAAACGCAACTGGAATCTTCCGGTAGAGAAGTTTGTTTCGCTTATCTTTGAATTGATCTCTTCAGCTCTCTCCATAACCTGAGTAGGCAGTATGGTATCTGTTGGAAAGCGAAAGCTCTCCCAGATCTTGCGAGAAATGCTATCAACAATTACAAAATTACCAGTATCGTTCATAAAACCATATGCAAGCTCAGAGTTATTGGACCCAGAAGTCCATATCTCTTTACCTTGAGGATCACTCAGTACGAGCCCACGCCCATTTGTTAGCTCAACTTTTGATCCTCTAGGCACCATAGGACCATCTTTTGGATACCAGACTTCGGTATTCTCAGGTATCTTGTCGTACCATATGGATAATAGAAAGCTATCTTTTTGCTGAATTTGTTTGAACCCAAAGGCAAAATCACCCGAAGGTGAGAGCCATGGTGTGCCATTGTATGTTGCTATGAGGGATGCACCCACTGGTATAGAACCGTTTCCATTTATTTGTTGTGCTACAATCGAAAAGGGTAGAAAGATGGTTGAAAGAATGAGATATAGGACTCTAGCCATAGCTGAAATGATGTGCACTACTACGATATGAAAACCGTACCAGCTATAAAGACAAAGATTTTAACTAGTCAACAAAGTTTTTCTTGCCATGCAAATAATTGAAGTTTCAATAATAAAGAAGTTGAACAAGTCTTGAGTTCGAATGTGGTTGTAAAGGATTGATCTTGACATTTCAATTCCATAAGAAGAAAGTAACATGGAACACAGGCCCACATTAGAATTTCCACATATAAACTGTGGACCATTTCTGGACAGCATATATATAAGACAGAATGTCCCCCTAAAACAAAATGAGGTGTCTTAAGAATGCTTACGGTGACAAGGAAATAAGTTGAAGAAGTCTTTCTTTACTTGTCTAATTATCCTGTCATAGTCCGTATTATTAACGAAGTAGGAGCGAAAGTCTAGATCAACGAAGTAGAAATAGAAGCGAAAGTCTCTATGCCTAGATTACACACTATGGAATCATGATAAATGTCGTAAGGGTCATGCAAAAACCTAATTAAACTACGTAGATAGCGTAAGTAGGGTGTATCCACGCAAAAACCTAATTAAACTAGATTACACACTATGGAATCATGATAAATGTCGTAATGGTCTTCTCAGGTATTTTGTCATACCATATGGATAACAAAAAGCTATCTTGCTGAATTCGTTGGAACCCAAAGGCAAAATCACCCGAAGGTGAGAGCCATGGCATGCCATTGTCTGTTGCTGTGAGCGATGCACCCACCGGTACAGAACCAGTTCCATTTATTTGTTGTGCTACAATCGAAAAGGGTAGAAAGATGGTTGAAAGAATGAGATATAGGACTCTAGCCATTACTGGAATGATATGTGATACAAAACCATACAAATTATAAAGATAAAAATCATTTCTTTCAAGTGTACTTAAGGAACTTTGGAGCCAAACAAGTCTTTCTTGACCGGCAAATAAGAAAGAAGTTGAACAAGTCTTTAGTTTGAATATGTGGGTGTAAAAGATCGATCTTGACACTTCAACAATTCCCTAAGAGTGAAGTAACAAGGAACACCGAACTGCATTAAACTTCTTTTGTGGACTAATTTCTTGACAGCAAATACAAGATGCCCTCCTTCTCAAACTAAAAATCTAAAGAATGTTCACAATGTCAAGGAAATAAGTTGAAAAATCTTTCCATGTCTGTAGGTCCCTTTTCTCGGAGGATCGAGAACAAACCTAAACCTTGTTATACTAACTCACTAGCGAGTGCGGAATCCAAGCTAGTGGGCAAACCGAGATGAAGCAAGTATAGAAACAAACACACAAGATTTCACCGATTAACACCACTGTATTAATACGTATGAAGGTTCCGGTTACAAGCACAATGTTTACAATCAGTTTGCAAACTCTCAAAGTGTGTGTGTGTGAGTTTCGGACAGAATGCTCTCAACTCTCAAAGTTTCTGTCTGTGTGCATCTAACTTTCACACTACACTGCATGGGTATATATATACCCAGCACAGGTTGTCTATCCCGAAGGATCCGATAGATGGTCCGAAGGATCATCTATCGAGGACAAGACATTCGAAGGATGAGCAGGGACCTCGAAGGATGATCCTTCGAGGTCTAACAGTCGAACCATATCTATCGACCATCTCGAAGGATCAACAGTATCCTTCGAGTCTATCCTTCGAGCCTATCCTTCGAGACAGACTAACATATTACGGCTTATTGGCCAAGTCAAACTAGGAGGATAGTTGACTTGGTCAACTTACAAACTAACTTAGGACATCGTTTACATACAGACCGAATACAGACAAAGTACAGACACAAGTGCACCAACAAACTCCCCCTTGGCTGTAGCTTTGTCTTTATCTTCTATAGTTGCAGACTCGTCTTGAACTTCGACGGTCTTTGGTCTTCGAGTTACCAAAACTCTGATGTCCTTTCAAGTCTTCAATGTCGGAGGATCTTCAAAGTCTTCACGTCTTGAAAGCAGAGAGTGTATCAACAAACTACCCGTATCATGTAGGAAGTGTGTTGACAAACTCCCCCTTAACATAAGCTCCCCTTTGAGTTATGCTCGTGAATGACTTGATCTTTATGAAGTGAGATCCTTGTGGTGTTGATGATGGACAGCGGCTACTCGATCATCTTCATCTTTTGAGCGCCTTCTCGTCGTGTCTTCATTCCAAAGCTTGTCATCGACCATGTTCTCCTAGCCTTTAGAATCTGCACATGCAAGAAATCTAAACGCGTAATGAGAACAACTGCTTGGAACATAGTATAAGCAAATGACACACGAATGACCATGTCACAATCAAACACCATCCGACAGTTTGAAAGTTTAATAAATTTTTCAATTTTAGTTTTTAACTTTCAAAACATGCAAATTTCGACCGTTTATGAAGATTTAGTCAGTTCGGTTTTCAGTCAGGTTTCAGGTAACGAAGATTCGAGCTCCAACATCGTACGATCGAAAATAAAGCAGAAATAAAATCTTTTTGGCTTTTATAAAGTTTATATTAAAACACACCTAAAATCTTTTTGGTATTTTTGAAAGTAAAAGACAACAATTTAAAATCCTTTGAGTGTTATCAAACGACATCACCGCTAATGTCGTGCTGATATGCACCAAACGACGAAACTGTTTAAAAAAAAGCAATAAAAGTTAAGCAGTAAATAAATAAATATATACAAACATTCTTTTTGCGAGTTTCGAGGGTAAGAGAATCATATCAGTGTACGGTCATGCCAAAACACTCTTGTTGTTCAGTTAGTTAACATTAAGATAAGCATCCTATAACAATTATCGGTATTGTTGTCCACTTAAACTCAACTTATCAGATGTAATCATGGCGAGGGGATACGTTAAGGTATGATTTATACTTACCGACCGGTGTTCATCCACATCACGACACATTCCCGTATCAAGGTATGCACGAGAGTTCATCTTACCGGTGAGTATACCGATTATCATCTGTTTGACCGTATAAGCTGTGAGATACTCACTTATTTTGATTTGAAAACAAGCCCTTTGTGATGTAATCACTTATTGATGAGGAACTTGATTTTCGTATGCATGAGGGCACAGGTGCAAATCCGTGAACAGGTCAGTACTTTCGTACAGCAGAGAGACGAACTTGACACCCGGATAAATGTGATATATTATCACTTATTTGATTTGGACATGTGATTGTTTATCACTTATTGAGGTCGAATGCAGTATGTAATATGTACACGTATGTATAGTATCATGGAAGATCTAGACTTGCGTCCCCGTTATTTTTCGGTAAAAGATACAACCATGATACCCAGATGATAAGCAGCATAAAGACCGAATATCTCAGAACCTCGGCAATCTATCAAACGAAATTTCGGTACTAAGACCATATGCCAATGAATGGTTCCCACCTGATCTTCAGTCGATTAAGATTTATATCACCCTGCACACTTTAAAATGATTGTGAGCCTACCGATACATCTTATATAGAGCTGCTTATCGTTTTGCATTTAAGGTTTAAAGAGGTTTGGATAGACCACTGATGTACTATCATTTTCTCTTTTGCTCGCCAGGAAACTCATTTTTGTTTTTCTATTGTTTTTGTGGTTTTTGAATTTTTCGATGTTTTTGGATTTTCAGATTTTTGGATTTACTCCCCCTAAAATCAATAAACTAAGACAAATTTAAAAACACACAAAGGTATTTACAAAAATGATTTTCCGATGTTGGTTTACTCTTGCTTGACCTTAATGTCGTTTACCAATAATAAGAAGTCAAATCTAGATTTGTCAAAAGCTTTGGTAAATAAGTCGGCACGTTGGTCATCGGTGTGGACCTTAACAACATCGATTAGCCTTTTCTCAAAGCAATCACGTATGAAGTGATATTTGATTTCGATGTGTTTGGTCTTTGAATGCTGCACAAGATTTTTAGTGATATCTAAAGCAGCAGAGTTATCAACGTATATAGGAGTAGTTAGGAATTCAAGACCGTAGTCCCGCAATTGTTGTTGAATCCAAAGAACTTGGGAGCAGCAACTTGAGGCAGCAATGTATTCAGTTTCGCATGTTGATGTAGCGACGCATGTCTGCTTCTTGCACTGCCATGTGACTAGGCGATTTCCTAAAAACTGACATCCAGCCGTTGTGGATTTGCCGTCGATTTTGCATCCGCCAAAATCAGAATCACTGAATGCGATCAAGTCAAAGTTATTATCCCTAGGATACCACAGACCGGTGTCGGGGTAAGCCTTCAAATAACGAAAAATCCTTTTGACAGCTGCAAGATGTGAAGCCTTCGGATTAACTTGATATCTGGCAAGTAGGCATGTTGGGTACATTATATCTGGCCTTGATGCTGTGAGGTACATAAGGGATCCGATCATCGCGCGATAGTATGAAGGGCTAACAGGTTCACCCTTCAAGTCAGGAGTTATTCCGTGATTAGTTGGCAGTGGGGTACCAATGGGCGTTGCATCGGACATCTGGAACCGGCTCAAGATGTCTCCAACATATTTAGTCTGATGGATGAATATCCCAGACTCCGTTTGTTGCACTTGTAGGCCCAAAAAGAAATTCATTTCCCCCATAGCACTCATCTCGAACTTATCCTGCATGATGCGCTCGAAATCCCTACACAAAACATCATTAGTAGAACCAAAAATAATATCATCAACATATACCTGAACCAGAAGAAGATCTCCATCTTGTTCTTTGATGAAGAGAGTACAATCGATAAGACCTCTTCGAAAACCGTTCTCCAGCAGATATGTAGATAAGGTTGCATACCAAGCTCGCGGTGCTTGATGAAGACCATAAAGAGCTTTGTTGAGCAACCAAACCCGATCGGGATGGATAGGATCTTCAAAACCTGGAGGCTGTTCGACATACACCTCTTCTTCAACCACACCATGTAGAAATGCACTTTTGACGTCCATCTGGTAAACCTTGAATCCTTTGAATGAGGCATAAGCCAGAAAGATCCGAATAGCTTCCAGACGTGCAACTGGTGCATAGACTTCGTTGTAGTCGATCCCCTCTATCTGACGAAAACCTTGAACGACTAAACGAGCTTTGTTCCGAATAACCACTCCACGGTCGTCTTTCTTGCATTTGAAGACCCATCGAGTGCCAATCTTCTTGTAATTCTCAGGCTTTTCAACAAGCTTCCAAACACCAAGCTTGTGAAATTGCTGTAATTCTTCTTGCATGGCCTCAACCCAGGCACTATCTTTCAATGCTTCTTTCCACGACTTTGGTTCTTCTTGTGACACGTAACACGCGAAGGACCAGTCATTTTGTTGACCAGATTCTCTTATAGCTGAATACAAACCAGCATTCCGGTTGTTTCTCAGCTGATTACGCGTCTGCACACCGCGATGGACATCTCCTATGATATTCTGCTGGGGATGGGTATCGTGAATCCTCATTTCAGGATTATCTGGCACACGTGCATTGATACCCAAATTGGTAAGATTAAGATCAACAACCAACTCCACACCAGGAATGTGGTTAGAAGTGGATGCATTCCCTTCAGCAGTGTCTACATTCTGCGTATGAGGTGTATCACCAGAGACACCTTGAACAGGAGCAGCTGGAGCTGAAGACCCTTCGGCTGCATCATGATATTCATCATCTTCAGAAGAGTCATTATAATCAGCAGCATCTTCATAAACCTCATTTTGAACCATATTGTTGACAGACGTAGAAGCTTGAGGGTCAACAACAATAGGTCTAACCAATGGCGAGACAGCTGCGTTGTCACTTTCCAACAACATCCGAGCCGCTGCTGATTCTTCGTCAAAGGTTGGCAGATTGAAGGAGTCAAATAGCCCATCATAATCGAACATCCACGGATCACCCGGAGCCCTAACAGGACTCGTGTACCTTTGAACCCTAACTTCGCTCCATAGCTCAATCTTTTTGGTAGCTAGATTCCAAACACGAAAATTCGGAGTTGCATATCCAAGGAAGAAACCCTCGATAGCTCTTGCACCAAACTTTCCATCTGGCTCAATCATAGTACAAGGAGCACCAAACGGTTCAAGGTAAGAAAGATCCGGTTTCCTTCTCTGAAGGAGTTCGAAGCAAGTCTTGCCATGTCTCTTAACTGTAAGAACTCTGTTCAACGTGTAGCAAGCAGCCGATACAGCCTCTCCCCAGAATTGAATAGGGAGTTCCGACTCTACTAACATTGTTCTTGCAGTTTCAATAATAGTTCGATTCTTCCTCTCAGCGACACCATTTTGTTGTGGAGTATAACGAGAACTGTACTCATGAAGAATGCCTTTAGAAGTACAAAACTCATCCATAACTTGATTCTTGTATTCGGTTCCATTGTCGCTTCGGATCCTTTTTACTTTCAACGTATAGAGATTCTCCAACATTGTAAGAAGATCCTTGAGGATGCCAGGAGTTTCACTCTTGTGTGCCATAAAAGATACCCAAGAAAATCTAGAGTAGTCATCAGTAACTACTAAACAATAAGCATCACCAAACGTTGTCTTGTGCTTCATAGGTCCAAAAAGGTCCATATGAAGACGTTCGAGAGGCATGCTGACAGTGTTGATTTTCTTCAAAGGGTGAGACTTCTTCGTTTGCTTCCCTTTTTGGCACGAGACACAGATATCTTGCAAATGAAAACTTCTTACAGGCACACCATTCACAAGATTATTTTTCACCAAATGGTTCATCTTTCTCAAGTGAATGTGTCCCATTCTTCTGTGCCAAGATATAGACTCCTTTTCTGTGGCTTTTGAGACAAAGCAAGTGACTTGTGCAGATGTAGTAATCGCCTGGCTCATGTCGAGAATATAAAGATCATTAACTCTCGGAGCCGATAAGAGAATCCATTCTTGTGGAATTTTGAATCCAGGTTTCAGCACATAGCAGCCAGCGTCATCAAAAATCACTGGGAACTTTTTATCGCAGATTTGCGACACACTTAGAAGATTGTGATCAATTTGCTTCACATAATTGATCTTATCAAAACACACGATACCATTGGAGATACTTCCTTCTCCAGTGATGTACCCTCCTTTATCACCCGCAAAAGCAACATACCCTCCTCTAATATTTCTCACGTCGTATAGGAGCCGTAAGTCGCCAGTCATGTGCCTGGATGCTCCACTATCAACAATCCAATGACTATTAATAGTTCCTCCTAGAACATCCTGCACATGTCAATTAAACACATCAGTTGAGAATGGGGACCCAAGCCTTAGTGGTCTTGGGTCGTCCCTTGGCATCACGATACGTAAGCTCTATCTCTTGATGGTTTTCAAGAACAACTGCTCCCTCTGAATTGTCACCCGACTTAGGCAACCAAGTTTGTCTGTGCCTACCAGTTTTTGAAGATTCTGGTTTTACAGGTTGTGACACACTTGGTTCCTTTTGTACTGTTTTAACTTCAGATTTTAAAGCTTTTTCAACAGTTTTTATGTTCTTACGTCGTTGTTTAGTTTCTTGTTCTTTTACAGTTCGTTTATCTTGTTTAGGTGAAACTGACAGACGTTGAGGGTGAACTGTTTCAGGTGGAGTTTTCTCAACAAATTTCTTCTTTGGAGCATTTGGGCAATTTCTGATAATGTGCCCAATTTCTCCACATTTGAAACAAGTTCTCCTTTCAACAGACTTAGGAGAACTTGATCGACTACCAGATGTTGAACTTGTAGATCCTGAGGTACTTGCTCTTTCATCACACCCGTTTGTGTGTTGGGTGTAATTGTTATCACTGTTACGTTTCAAAATTTTGACTTGTTGTACAAAATCAGTGTTTGATTTGTTTTCAAAAGTCTCAATTTTATCTGTACCTCTTGATGCTACAAATTTAACATCTTTTCCTTTCTTCACGTAACGAGCTCCTTTTGATTCAACCTTAGCCTTTGGTTTTGGAGCTCGTTGGTGTTGTTTACCCTTAGAAGCAGTCGGTTGTTGAGTGGTTGGAGATTTTTGATTACCAAACTGTTTTCTAATCTCAGCCTTAGGAATTGGATCACATTGTGTTACCACAATTCCCGGAAGTGTTTTTCCCAAAAATTTGTTTGTATTGTCTTCAAAGACTTTGTCAATCAAAGATTTATTTACATTTTTAATTGGAAAAACATGATCTGAGTAGATTTTATTATCTCCAACCAAAGTGTACAACACATTACTGCTTTTAACAGTAGACACATCTGTCTTATCAACCTTGACAGGATCAATCACTTCCTTCTTAACAGATGGAACCTCAGGAGTATCAGGATCACAAAGGATGTGATTCTCTCGTGGAATATCTACTCCTTTCATCTTGCTAAGTGATTTATCCTGATCACTTACAGCCACATCTGATTCATCATCCGATGTCTCATAGTCCTCGATAATTGGAGGACTTTGCTTCATGGATGGTGAGGTTTCTTGTTCCTTAGAGGCTGTGTTTGAAGAATTGTCCGGTTTGAACCCAAGGCCAGTAGTAAACTCCTCAACATCAAGAGGCACACTGGGTTCATACCGAGGCATTTCTTCCTCATCAGGCATCTTGGTATAGTTGTTCATCAAAGGGGGCGGACATTTGTTATACCCTATGCCTTTTTGATTTCCTTTTAGTTGTTGAACATCGATGATGTGATCAAGCACAAATCGGGAGTTAGAATAGCTATCCAATTTCTGTTTGATCGCATCATGTTCGCATTGGGCAATGGCTAATTGCTTTTTAGTTTCTTCCACAGTGTTAATATATTCATTTATACTCACTTGTTTGTGGTAAACTACTTTGTTAACCTCGGAAACATTTTTCTTTAAAGTTTCTATTACAGATTTAAATTCTTTTTCATTCCGGGTTAAAGCCATGTTTGCCTCTTTGCATTTCGACAGTTCAATAACCAAATTCTGGTTATGACTATGAAGCTTTTCTGATTCAAGCTTCATCTCTGCACATGATTTACAAATACTAGGAGCAGGGGGTTCAGAAGTTACCTGACTAGTAGAGGCTGAGCCGTTTGCCATAAAGGCAGTTTGAAAAGAAAAAGCTCCATCTTCAGAGAATAGCTTTTCCATTTCCTTTGATGCAGTAGCAGCCTTCCTAATCAGAATTGATTTCTGACATTTAAGCTCATCAGCTTCATTTAGTAGCTCCTGAATATCATCATCTCCTTCTTCATTCACATCAGGCTCTGAGTGATTATCCCCAGAAACAGAGCCTTCTTCATCCGAGCTTCCAGAATAACCAAAACTGTCATCACTCCCAGAAGATTCTTCTTTATGAACCTGCTCGATGACCTTAGCATACAAAGCAGTTCCACTTCCCTGGTCACCTTCACCAAACTGCACTGACCAGTCACAGCCTTCATCTGCTTGAACAGCCAAAGCACGATTGTGATTGGTAGTTCCAGGCTGTCCCTGATTGTTATTCACTGCCACCATCCTCCGTTCACGGTTTTCTTGTTGGGCATTCACATTCGTCTGGTTTCTGAAGGGGTTGTGATTGCCGTGTTTTGTTGGTCGAGTGCACTCACGTTTAAAGTGCCCTTTCTCGCCACAGTTAAAGCACGTGACGGCATTAATATCAAACCCATACTTCGTGTTTTTCTTTCCTTCCAACGAAGTTCTTCCAGTTCGTGCCATGAAATCTTTTGCCCTTCTAACCGCACTAGCAAAAGCCCATTTAATATCCATCAACTCCATTTCTTCCTTGTCGATCTGATCATAATCTTCATTGGTCATGTTGATGTTTCCAAGCTGACCTGCTACCAAACCACAGTATGCACTGACCATGGTGTTGATAATCTCCATATGTTCCTTAGCAACTTCAATACTAAGGTGTGAAAGATTTGAGTTGTCGACTCGGATTGTGTGATGACTTTGGGGTTGAGGTTGAGGATTGCTTGTATAGTGAGCTTGCTGTTGTTGTTGTTGAGGTTGTGGTTGTGGCTGTGTTGGAACAGGAATGTAGGACCTCGGATCAAATTGAGGTTGTGGTGGAGCAGCTGTTGACTGAGGAAACGGAAAGGAACTTGAACTTGTATTGGACACAAATGCAGTCTGCAGCTTAGGTTGCTGTTGCTGAGCTGCAGCAGATCTTGCCAAAACATCGAATCCTGGAAGATACATTTCCGTATTCTGAGGAGCTGGAGCACGCCTTGCTTTCCTAATTTCTTCATCATTTTTATGTTCCAGCTTTTGAATGAACTCATAGATGTTGACTTGATCTAGAGTTCCAGTATGCTTCAACAGTTCAATGAAAGAACTCCACTTTGGAGGTAAGGCGTCAGCAAATCTACTCACCATTTCTTGTTGAGTAGCGACAACTCCATAAGCACACATCTCACTAATCAGATGATAGAAACGTGTGATCATATCATTCAGAGTCTCGTTTTCCAAAAACTGAAAGGATTCAAACTCTTTCTTCAACAAATCATGCCGAGATTTTCGAGCAGCTGCATTTCCTTCTCCTCTAGCAACTAAGGCATCCCACAATGCTTTCGTGGTCTTGCAATATGAGAACTGATGGTAGATGTCTTTGTTGAGTGCTTGAGTAAGTGTGGCAAAGGCCTTTTTCTCCAATTCATAAGCCTTCTTGTCATTTTCAAGCATATTTGCATAACCCTCTGAAGTTGACGCAGCAGTTTCAAGATTAGTATTGAACGCATTGATGAAACACGTCCAAAGATCAGTGCTTTGCCCTTGAACATATGTGTGAAAACGGTTTTTCCATGATGGAAAATCATTCATATGGTTCAACTTAGGTGGACGATTGTTGCTGCCAGTTTCACTTTCACTAATCAGAAGGTTCTGAAGACTTTGACTTTGATTGGATACCAAAGCCCATTGACTTGGACTGATTGATGGCTGTGGAACCATACTCTTTGCCCAATCTGCAGCAGTCACTAACTCTTGATTGTTTCGTGTGTCCAAACTCCAATCCCATGGACTTGTACAGCTCATTTTGATCAAATATAAGTACCAAACCTACACACCACAAACTGTTAAGAAATACAAGCAACTAAGAATCGAAAGATACTGACTTGTTCGAAAGATCAATGCTTGTTCGAACGATCAACAAGGTTCGAAAGATCCCTGTTGAGTTTCGAACAAAGACTTCGAAGGATCCTTATCTTTCGAATGATGATTTCGAAAGATTCTCCTTATGTTTCGAACACTGGTCTTGAAAGATCTTTATCTTTCGAACAATTATCACGAAAGATTCACGGTTCGAAAGATCTTTATCTTTCGAATACTGATCTCGAAAGATTCACAATGAAAGATCCTTATCTTTCGAGATGAATCCTTATCTTTCGGACTACTATCTTTCGAAAAGATTCCAGAAACGAAGGATGATCCTTAGACTTCGAAAGACTACTCGAAAGATGCTAATCTTTCGAGCTGTCCCTAATCGAAAGATGAACTTTCGATATCGAAGGATATCTTTCGGAAGATTCTGACACAACTGACACAAAGTTGACGGGTAGGTGGGAAAGGTGATGGGTAGGGGTGTGCATGGGTCGGTTTGGGTCGGTTTTGACCAAAAACCATAACCATAACCGTGATATCGGTTATTGGATAACCATAACCATAACCGATCGGTTATGGTGGTTATGGTTATTCGGTTTTGATGGTTACAGCGGGTCGGTTATGGGTGGTTAACCGTGTATTTAGCTTAGCTAAAGTAGCTTAATTTTTTTAACATGGAATAAATTGTTATTGCATATTTGTATATATTAATATATTACATAGTATTAAAAAATACATATAATCTATAATATTAAAACCTTTATTATCGAATATTCAAATAAGTGATACGATAAATTCCATAAATTCAAATAAACATTCAACCAAAACCACAAATGATATGAAAAAACCCATAAGTACTAAAAATCTTCACTCAAAAATATCAAATATTAAAAATATGGTGAAAAGTCCTAAATCTTACAAAGATTTATTACATGTCGGTTCGGCTCGGTTATGGTGGGTATGGAAAAAATGATAACCATAACCGACCCGCTACTTTCGGTTTTCAAAAAAACCATTAACCGACCCACCGGTTTTTTATTCGGTTCGGTTTTTTTGGTTCGGTTTTGTCGGTTAATTCGGTTATGGTTCGGTTAATTCGGTTTTTTGCACACCCCTAGTGATGGGTTGGTGCACAACTTTCGGCAGAAGGTATGTGCAGACCTGACTTTTCACCAACTTTTTGGACTTTCAAAAAGTTTACCCAAAATAGATACAATCTTATCCAACCCAGTCATCGGAATATATGATCGGAAAATGACCGGAAAAATCAAAGTCTCTTAAAAACAAGTTTTCAAGTTACCCAACCCAACCTTGAACACTCCCGAAGGTTTAGAAACCGTTTTTCAGTTTAGAAAAGCAAGAAAAACCACCAAAACGGGTGCTAAACCTAGTGTCCAAACACACCAAGAACTCGAACAACTCGGTTTTAAACAAGGTAAAGAGCAAGGCTCTGATACCACTTGTAGGTCCCTTTTCTCGGAGGATCGAGAACAAACCTAAACCTTGTTATACTAACTCACTAGCGAGTGCGGAATCCAAGCGAGTGGGCAAACCGAGATGAAGCAAGTATAGAAACAAACACACAAGATTTCACCGATTAACACCACTGTATTAATACGTATGAAGGTTCCGGTTACAAGCACAATGTTTACAATCAGTTTGCAAACTCTCAAAGTGTGTGTGTGTGAGTTTCGGACAGAATGCTCTCAACTCTCAAAGTTTCTGTCTGTGTGCATCTAACTTTCACACTACACTGCATGGGTATATATATACCCAGCACAGGTTGTCTATCCCGAAGGATCCGATAGATGGTCCGAAGGATCATCTATCGAGGACAAGACATTCGAAGGATGAGCAGGGACCTCGAAGGATGATCCTTCGAGGTCTAACAGTCGAACCATATCTATCGACCATCTCGAAGGATCAACAGTATCCTTCGAGTCTATCCTTCGAGCCTATCCTTCGAGACAGACTAACATATTACGGCTTATTGGCCAAGTCAAACTAGGAGGATAGTTGACTTGGTCAACTTACAAACTAACTTAGGACATCGTTTACATACAGACCGAATACAGACAAAGTACAGACACAAGTGCACCAACAATGTCTAACTATCCAGTAAAAGTCCTTATATCTAACAAAGTAGAAGCGAAAAGTCGATGCACTTATAACTTGTGAGTTGTGACTCATATAGCTCTTAACTAGCTCATAATTCAGTTCAGTAAAAACTTGATTGTTTGACTAGAGCTAGTTGGCTCTTGTAAACATCTCAGATGAGGTAGTTTGCTTGTATAACCTTTCATCATTGATTCTTGTTGTATACTAATAATTTTGTACTTTATTACTCATTTGTTTAAGGATTGCATACTTTGAAATGTATATATTGACTTGCTTCAAAAACACCAAATTAAAAAACAAATCGACTCCACGCTGATTCGAGTTCAATACAAGCTTAGTTTCTAACTTGAACAAATATTACCAGTCGATACGGTCATACTCATACAGCTCAGCTATACAAGTATGAGCTCAAGTCATGTTTAACTTGACTCGCCTTTGTCCGCTTTGATTAGTAGGCAGTTTAGTGTCAGTCACTTTTATTCACACATTGGGTCTAGTGACAAGTAGCGACAGTGGCGGACCAAGAATTTTCTCTCTTGGGGTGCGATCAGGAGATTTAACCATATTTTCAAAGGGTGCGATCGGGATTTTAGCCTAAATCGTACACCAATTTTTTTAAGGGGGCGGCCGCCCCTAAACGACATATATATAGGGCTGTAAACAAACCAAACGTTTGGCGAACGGTACCGTTCGGCTGGAAGTTCGTTTGTGTTCGTTCGTTTATTAAACAAACGAACACGAACAAGAAATTTCGTTCGTTTAGTTAAACGAACAAACATGAACAGAGGCCGCGTTCGTTCGTTTATGTTCATGAACGTTCGCTAACGTATTCGTTTGTGTTCGATAGATCATTAGTGTTTTTAGTTTTTATATTTATTTAAATACTTCAAAATTCCGACAAATTAAATATTTAATAAGTGTCAGTGTATTATATATTTTGTTCATGAACAATTATTTGTGTTCGTTTGTTTCCATTTGTGTTCATGAACATTAGTTTGTGCTCATTTGTGTTCGTCAACGTTTGTTTTTGTCTGTTGCCTAAAATTAACAAATAAACACAAACGAACACGAACACGAACAAGTTCATTTCCTTAACAAACGAACATGAACATAAAATCTCCTTCGATAAGTGTTCGTGAACGGTTCGCGAACACATATATTTTCTAACAAACGAACACGAACAATGTCTTGTTCGTGTTCGTTCGGTTCGTTTGCAGCCCTATATATATACTAACGACCATGCAGGATAGAAATCACTTGTCGAAGGCAAAGAATGTTGGTTATCAGGCCCTAAGGATCAAACACAACTCACCTAATGCAACTCAGATTTACTGCTTGAACTTTCTTAATTGCAATTTTGAAAAGGGTACAAAAATAAGAACCTATCTACTGCCCTTTTTATAAATAAAAGAGTTAAATGCCATTTTAGTCCCTGTAGTTTGGGCTATTTTGTTAGTTTAGTCCAAAGGTTTCATTTTTCTCCTGTGGGTCCAAAAATGTTTCACCGTTACCATTTCAGTCCACTGGGTTAAGTTCATCTATTTTTTCTTTTAACAAGAAGGGCAATTCGGTCATTTTATATGTAATTCTGTTAACTAGAAGGGCAATTCGGCCATAGAAAATGACCGAATTGACCTTCTTGTTAACAAGAAAAAATGGATGAAGTTAACCCAGTGGACTAAAATGGCAACGATGAAACCTTTTTGGACTCACAGGCGAAAAATGAAACCTTTGGACTAAACTGGCAAAATGGCTCCAAACCAATATTACCTCTCACAAAACCATAAAATTATACAAAAATTTTCTGCATATTTTAGAATCGGGATATGAATATACAAACACAACAACTGTAGTGACCGATATTATCATATTACCATATATACCCGCCAAGGGTCGGGTTTCTAGGGCTACAGCCAGTTAGGTGTTATGATCTTAGCTGGAGCTACAGCTGAGGGCTGAGAGTCTCGGATCTTGGCTAGAGACCGATATAGCAATCTAACACTCTCTGCATTATCAAGTATCTTCGTACAAATCACAACATACCTGTGTTTTAAAGGTTTTTAAGACATGAATATATCTTAATTTTCATGGAACATAAGGAATTAATAATAATGACAAAAATATAAAGATATTAGAGATCACTAAATATGTGTAAGTTTAAGTACTTTTCCTTCGCAAAGAGTTGACTTTAAAAGTGGTTTAAGTTGTTATTAGATGTAAATTATTCTGTTGATCCTAAACATCCTAATAAAGTATTTGAACTACAAAGGTCTATACATATCCCGAAGGTATTTTATAAATAAAAATGTATATGAGTTTAGCACATTGTTGAGTGTACAAGTTTAAAAGTTAAGACTATAAAATATAATGGAAGCCTTACTTTTAACAAAGATTTTTCCAACCATTTTAACACTTACTATTATTTATAAAAGAGTTGAGAGATCTAATCAAGACTTTTGGTCCGTTTTATTATTAAAGTTGATTTGTGTGTTTTCTGTGATCTTGCATTTGATCTCTAGTCTATTGACTTTTTCAATTTTGTGTATTTTCAATCTAGTCTGAATCTTTAAATCTGTAAGTCGTAGTTATGAAGACTTGTTAAGAAGCGTGTTTAATATCCAAATGATGATGATAAATTTAAGAAATCATTAATCAATATCGCCTAAAGATGATATCACATGCAACATAGCTTTCGAACAACTTATAACAAAGAACTAGATAGATTGAAGCATTCTACAACTTTATTTTCCAAATGGGTTTAAACTCTACTACTTAAATGTCGCTAACGCATAACTATTTAACTATACATACCAAAATACAAAACAAACTACCAGGTCGGTCCGTAGCATGGCATGGAAATTTGATGATTAATTATAGGTAACAGAGAAAGGGAATGGACATGGAGGTTTGTTTACTTCAACAACGCCTTCAAGCATCTGGATAACTTTCCTCATGGTTGGCCGCACCAAAGGGTTTTCTTGTACGCACCAAAGTCCAACCTTAACAAACGTCATTAGCCTCTTGTAGTCATCTAAGGCCTCCGAATCATTCTCAAGAAACACGTCTAGTTTACCTTCTTGATAGCAATCCCATGCCCAATCAGTTAAAACCGCCACCACATCTTTAGAATCACTCTCATTAACAATCACACTCTTTCTACATGAAATCATTTCTAGTAGTAACACACCAAAGCTATAGACATCAACCATTACCGTGACCGGGGTGTTCCTAAACCATTCAGGTATCCTTTTGTTCCTCTTATTCCGGTACTCGTTCGACTTTGATCCATCATCAAAAGCTTTGCCAATCCAAAGTCAGAAATTTTAGCATTGTAGCAGTCATCAAGAAGTATGTTTTGAGGCATTATGTCACAGTGGATGACTTGGGTACTACATTCTCCATGGAGATATGCAAGTCCCTTTGCGATGCCTAAAATCACATCACTTCTTAGTTTCCAACTCGGTCTCATGTCTCCAAAAAGAAAGTCTGCCAATGTGCCATTACTCATGTACTCATAAACCAATAGCCGTTGATCACCATCATCACAAAAACCAAGAAGTTGGACCAAATTTTTGTGATGAGTCTTTGCAATTGCATTGACCTCGGTCTGGAATTCCTTTTCACCATCTTGAAATGCCCTGTTTAGCTTCTTCATTGCCACGGTTTTTACCCCTATTACACCTTTATAAACTATCCCAAAAGCCCCCTTTCCCAGTTCATCCTTGAACCCGCCGGTAGCTTCAACCAACTCTTGATATCTGAATCGAGCCAGATTAGTATCAACAGATTTACTACTTGGGGAATGATTTATGGTAGTCTTCTTGCGTATCCGAAAGAAACCCACACAAATCACACCATTCGATAAGAAAATTACAACCACACATGTACCTACGATCACAACTATCAAGCTTCTCTGATTTTTATGTGTAGTTGAAAATATCGAAGGGGTTCGTTGGTGAAAGTCACCTTTCTGAGATTTCAGGAAGACCTTCACAACTATTAAAGGATCCTTCCTTCCGTTAGAGAGTGGAAGCTTCTTCTTCCAACATTGTTGGTCCCTGTAAATTGCAACAGCACAGAAACAATCTTGTAAGCAGAAAGTTTTGCAACTTTCTTCATCGGTCGGATCCACATGCACATAGTCAGAATACGGCCAATCAATGTTAGTGAGCTCAATGAAATAAAATTGGTCTTGATCATAACCTTCATCACAGGTTGGAGTGAAATCAGGCTTGCAATCTCCATTTGGATCATTGCGATCAAGCAAAGAGAACCCATGTGGGCACTCACAGTTTGTGCGGATACCATCAAGGCTGCAGACACTATTAAGCCCACAAGCTCCACTACCATCGGTGTTCTCACCGATCCATTTACATCTATCATTTGGCAAGGACCATAAAACTTCCCAGTTTGTATTGTTGTATGATATAGGACTCTAGCCATTACTGTATGATATGCACTGATGCAATCTGAAAACCATACAAGTTAATATAGATAAAGATCTGAGGAAGTAACATGGAACACCAGTCTGTTGGCCATCAGATTGATAATCAGCGGAAGCGTATAATGGTTTGGATTCATGACAATAACTTGGTTTGTTCTATGTTTGCAGAGATTAAAGTTGAGGGACAATTTGGCAGTTAATTGTCTTGGTGCCGAGGATGAAACCCGGCAAGACATATAAATATCATCATATAGATGGCAGTTAAGAGCGGTTGGAGATGGAGGGAAAACTACCCTTTGAAACGGTGTCTCCTAACCAACACAACCCCTCAAACATACATACCGGTCATAAATACATAGTTATAAGTCACATAATCCTAAATTAACATACACACATAATAATATCCGAATATATATATAAATTATGTTTATATCTTCCAACACACTCCCCTAAACATAATTTCGTTTACGAGAATGTGTTAAAACGCTGATGTTAGCATCATCCACTGCTGCCTTAGCCCTCTTGAAGTCGAACCTTCTTCTTGTATTCAGCCTTCTTATCCCTTCCCAGTCGTTGCCAGCAAAGAGTGCGTAGTGATCAGCATCATTTTCTGCAACTTCTTTAGTTCTTGTATTTCCTGTTGTTTGCATAATCTCTATTCCCTCCATTTTATCTTCATCACTTTTAACCTGCCTTGGATCAGTCACCATCTTGATCTCCTCTTTCTGTTGTGCATTTTCTTGTATTGATTTGTATTTGTAATAATAGATTATTACATCCAAATACATGGCGTATAATATCCTCATGTATTCACCTTCGCTGTAATCGAAACTGATCTCTTTGGCGATCTTTGCCCATAGATTACTTTCTGTGACATACCGATGTCCCCCTTCTCGTTTTACACCCATATACAAGTCTAACAAACATACCTTCCTGTTCCCCGAAGCATATGCCGGTCGTGAAAATTTCTAACTTAACTTTCAGAAACCAATCTATCATTTCATTAAACTTGATATCAAGATGATATCGGTATTTTACCACATAATCCTCATCCTCTAACATGTCTAATAGAGCCTTGCAGTCATTAAACTCTTTGAAAGACATCGCTTGAAGTATCAGAACGTTCCAGTCTGGTTCATTCGTTGATACATCCAAGCTTTCGAAGTAATCATTTAAGAATTCATTTTTGAATCTTTCATGGTCATTTTCTCTGCTTAATACCGATTCTTTTTCTGACATGCCAACTTCTTCTTCTTTCGTCATGCCGGTTTTATCACTTCTTTTATTAAACAATGGAACACCGAATGTTGGAAACAATTTACATTTGTCTCCGATAAACTTGACGGTGTAACCTTGTGTTATCAGTTGGTCTAAACTTAAAACATTTCTATCAATATCCGGAGTGTAACACACACTCTGAATCCGGATATTTTCCATTCCAGACATAATTTCAGTGACTCCTATGCCTCTAATAAAGAAGAAATGATTTTCTCCGGTGTTAGTCGACACTTGATAGGTTTTTTATGCGTTTAAACATATCCAGATTTCCAGCATAGTGGTGTTTAAGAGTCTTACTAACATACCATATTTCTGACCACAGACCACCGTCGGTACCAGTCACTATATATTCCATTCTTTGACTGCTTTGAAGTTCAGAGTCAATGTTGTGTTGTTTCTGCGTTCCGGTGTTCACAGCCAGACGAAGCAATTGCACTTCCTCATCATTTTCTTTTATTTCACACGTAGAAATCTGGTGGTCGGGCTTACTGCAGTAGTAGCACCGCCTCTGCATCCATCTCCTTTCTCACTTCTCTTCAGTGCAGTGTTTACACGGCAATAATGTTGAAGACGGCTTCAGATCGTCATCGCTAACATAACCCGCTCTGATACCACTTTGTTGGCCATCAGATTGATAATCAGCGGAAGCGTTATAATGGTTTGGATTCATGACAATAACTTGGTTTGTTCTATGTTTGCAGAGATTAAAGTTGAGGGACAATTTGGCGGTTAATTGTCTTGGTGCCGAGGATGAAACCCAGCAAGACATATAAATATCATCATATAGATGGCAGTTAAGAGCGGTTGGAGATGGAGGGAAAACTACCCTTTGAAACGGTGTCTCCTAACCAACACAACCCCTCAAACATACCGGTCATAAATACATAGTTATAAGTCATATAATACTAAATTAACATACACACATAATAATATCCGAATATATATATAAATTATGTTTATATCTTCCAACACAGTCCACGTTCAACTTTCCATATAAAAATCATTACATTTTTCTTTCATTAGTGTCTTGTGGACCAACTCTTGACAAGATGTCTTCCTGTAGCCTTTAGGACTAATTAAAGGATGTATCTAAAGAGTGTTGACGATGACAATGAAACAAGTCGAAAAGTATTTCTTTCCATGTTTACCTATCCCGTCAAAGTCCGTATGATTAACGTAGAAGAAGTGAAATGGTATTTGTCCTTGTAGCTTGTGACGCGAAAGGTCTTTGTCTTTATAACTTGTGGCTCATGTAGCTCGTAATTTAGTTGAGTAAAAACATTATAGATGAGATAGTTTGATTGAATCAATTTCCATCATTTGTTTAAGACTAGTACAAATCGAACTAACAAGGATCAACGTTGACAAATCATACAGCTCAGCTTGTATTACTACCAGCTCGAGTCCTAATTAATGTCAGCTCCCCCCCGATCCGCTCATAGGTTGATCAGTAAGGCAGTTTAGTGACAAGAAATTGGTCTAATATTTTTGGTATGTTTATTTTAAGAGATTATTTATGTTGGAGGCTGCATTAGGGTTGAGCCCTAGCTTATAAATAGGACATGGGGTCGATCATCGATGGTTTATGTTCGCAATAGTTTGAAGCATTCTACAACTTTATTTTCCAAATGGGTTTAAACTCTACTACTTAAATGTCACTAACGCATAATTATTTAACTATACGCACAATTCCTAAGATTTCGAATTTTCAGTTATGTTTTCACATTAACAGCTGTAATAGCTTGCAGAACACATCTCGGATGAACATTCCGGATGAACATTTGTTCGTCCATCACGAAACATTTCGGACTAACCATTTCGGACTAAGCACCTATTACGGATCAATAACTGGCTGATCATTACGGAATAAGCATCACCATTTCGGATGAATCTCGGACTAAGCATCACCATTCGAAATCATCCGAAATGTATCACGGATCATCTCAGACTAAGCATCATCCATCACGGATGGATCCACAATCATCCGAAATCATCCAAAATGACTCGACTTACGCGTCTTGGACACATCCGAGATCATTCGAAATCATCCATTTTGGATAATCCGAAATGATTCGAAATCATTCATCTCGGATGAATCCAAGACATGATTCATCCGAAATCATGAGTGTTCATAATCAAGACTTATTCGAAATCCTATTACTTTATTAAGCAGTTAATATGAACTAAATTTTGGTTCGATCCGCGCTAACAGGTGGTTTGCTATTAAATAATTGGTTTTGTAATTACTTAGTTAATTAATCAGAATCAGATAATGTTTTACAAAACCAAAATGGCTTAACTTGAATGAGCTTTTGATGTATCATTTCTGGCCAAAGCTGACTTGATACATCTACTTATCATTCAAGTATTACGAAAGCTATGTTAAGTGTGCATCGTAAACATGAATGTCTTAATATCTGGCCAAAGCTGATTTAATTCCCTCCAGACGGCATACTTAACAAGTGCATAACTAAAGTGATTGTCTCAATTTCTGGCCAAAGCTGTTTTGTTACAACCACTTTGCACATATGCTTAAATGATTACACTTCTAGCCAAAGCTGATTTGTCTTCGTTTAAGTAGAATTTTTTTTAACTAAGTCTATTATTTTGATGTTAGTAATAGATAATATCATAGCTTCATAATGTAAAATGGTCATTATTTATGTCTGCCTTAGTTTAACGTGCCCTTAGATCACATTAGAACTTCTTTCTTAGTATAATAACTTGCTCATCTTATTTCCACTATCAGCACCAAATTGCGGTATTCCACCTTTAACTGGTGATAACTTTGCTGCATGGAAGGATGCTCTCATGCTTACTCTTGGGTTGCTAGATTTCGATTATGCCTTAAGAGAGGATAAGCCAGCGGACCTTACTACTCAAAGTACTGCTGCTGAGCAGTTGACTCATGAAAAGTGGACTAGGTGTAACCGCATGTCTCTCATGTTTATGAAGCAATCCATCAGTAATGCAATCAGATGAGCTATTCCTGATTCTGAAGATGCTAAAACCTACTTGGCTTCTGTGGAGGCGCAGTTCAAGGGGACGTCTAAAGCACATGCTAGTACTCTTATTCTCAAGCTGGTGGCGACTAAGTATGATGGGAGGAGTGGCATTCGCAAGCACATCATGATGATGAATGCCATGGCCAATAAGCTGAAGGGCTGGAAATAGAAATCAGTGATGGTTTTCTCGTTCATTTCATCTTACTTCGCTTCCTTCGTCCTTTGAAGCATTCAAGATCAATTACAACACTCAGAAGGACAAATGGACGATGAGTGAGCTGGTCGCTATGTGCGTACAGGAGGAAGAGCGTATGAGGATGGATTGCACTACCGATGTTGCTAACTTCACTACCTCCAACTCTAAGAAGGGGAAGAACAATCATCAAAGGAAGGATGCTTCAAAAGTCCAAAGGCCTAATCCTAATACAAGTGCACCCTCCAGCTCTAAGAACTCCTTAGGCAGAATCCACTGCAAGTTCTGTAAAAAGATAGGACATATGCCAAAGGAATGCCCGGATTTTAAGGAGTGGCTGGCTAAGAAAGGTAACGATTATTTTATGATACTTGAGTCCTATAATTTAAGTGTTCCTGCTAATTCTTGGTGGTTTGATTCTGGTTCTATGGTTCATGTTACCAATTCAACTCAGGGATTCCTTACAATCCGGAAGCTGGAAAGAAACCAAAGAACGCTTAAGGTTGGGGATGATCGAGAATTAGAAGTGAAGGCCATTGGAACATTACAATTATTTATGAAAACTGGTTTATGTATTAAACTTTATGATACCTTATATGTTCCTGAGGTAACTCGGAACCTTGTATCAGGACCAAAGTTAGACATGGACGGTTTTATTGTTTCCCATGGTCATCGCAAACTCTCTATCCTCTATGATTCTGTTCTTTATGGTACTGGTGTTCTGGATGGTGGTCTCTATAGATTAGAACTGGATGATAATTTTTCCAAATCTTTGTTGTCATATAACATTAATGAATCAATCACAAAGATGAAAGAGAAACGAGACTTAGAGACTTCATCCATGTTGTGGCATCAGTGTTTAGGCCACATCTCAAAAGAACGATTAAATCGTCTTGTAAAGGATGAAGTGTTACCTCCTCTCGATTTCTCTGATTTTGGAACATGTGTCAAATGTCTTAAAGGTAAAATGACATTAGCGAATAAGAAAGGTGCCACTAGGAGCTCTAATTTATTAGAACTCATTCATACTGATATTAGTGGTCCCTACCAAATTGCTGGCATAACAGGACATGCTTCATTTATCACTTTTATTAATGATTATTCTCGTTACATGTACTTGTTTCTTATTAAGGAGAAATCTTAATCTCTAACAACTTTTAAAGATTATAAGGCTGAAGTTGAAAAGCAATTAGATCGTCAGATTAAAGTTGTGAGATCAGATAGAGGCGGTGAATATTATGGAAGACATACTGATGTGGGTCAAGCTCCTGGTCCATTTTATGAGTTTTGTAAGGGCCAAGGGATTGTGAACCAATACACCATGCCTTGTACACCTCAGCAAAACGGTGTCGCTGAAAGAAGAAACTGTACCCTTATGAACATGGTGCGCAGTATGTTAGCCAACACTAATTTACCATTATTTCTCTGGACTGAAGCGTTAAAAGCAGTTGTTCATGTACTCAATAGAGTTCCTTCTAAGTCTGTCCCTAAAACTCCTTATGAACTTTGGACAGGAAGGAAACCGAGTCTTAAATATATGAAAGTATGGGGCTGCATTGCTGAAGCAAAACTTTACAATCCTTTCCTACGGAAACTTGACCCTAAAACAGTTACCTGTTTCTTTATCGGGTATCCTGATAATTCAAAGGGTTATCGTTTCTATTGTCCTTCCCATGTCACCCGTATTGTTGAAACCAAGCGTGCTGCGTTCCTAGAGGATTTCAAGGTCAGTGTGAGCAGTATAAACCCTTACGAAGAATTGCGAGAAGTACAAGACGCGGGGGGAGAGACTCGTCGCTTACCATTACTCCGATTACTCCTCTTGTACCCAATGCAACTACTGCACCTGAAGCTACTGCACCAACTCCAAATTCACCTCTACAATTAGAACCCATTATTCCTCATGACGAAGGCACATCAAACGCACAACACCAAGACAACGCTGAACCTGATAATCCACTCAGGAGGTCATCTAGGCAAAGAAGGCCAACTAATTGGGATGATTATGTTACCTACCTGACTGAAATGGATCCCGGAAAGCTCAATGATCATATCTCTTACAATGAAGCCATAAGCAGTGATCAGTCTTCTGAATGGAATAAAGCAATGATTGATGAGCTTGAATCCATGAAGAAAAATGACGTTTGGGATTTGGTAGAATTACCCACCGGTGTTAAACCAGTAGGATGTAAATGGGTGTTCAAAACAAAACTGGATCCGAATGGGAACGTTGAACGCTACAAAGCGAGATTGGTTGCAAAGGGCTACACTCAGAAAGAGGGAATTGATTATCAAGAGACGTTTTCACCTGTCTCTCGTAAAGATTAATTAAGGATCGTTATGGCCCTAGTTGCTCATTTTGATTTAGAGTTACATCAGATGGACGTTAAAACCACTTTCCTTAACAGAGACTTGGACGAATATGTTTACATGAAGCAACCTAAAGGCTTTAAACCTGTAGGTCAGGAGCATCTAGTCTGTAAGTTGAAGAAATCCATTTACGGGTTAAAACAAGCATCACCGTCAGTGGTACCTCAAGTTTGATGAAGTCATGAAGAAACAAGGTTTTATGATAAATCAAGTGGATCAATGCACCTAACTCAAGATGAGTGGGAGCAACTTTACTATATTTTTCCTTTACGTAGATGATATTCTATTGGCAAGTAATAGTTTAGACATGTTGCATGAGTCGAAGCGGTTACTCTCGCATAACTTCGACATGAAGTATCTCGGAGATGTTTCTTACGTCATTGGCATCGAAATCCACCGAGATAGACACAAAGGGATCTTAGGATTGTCTCAAAAGGCTTACATAGATCGTGTCCTTACACGTTACAACATGCAACAGTGCAAACCCTCCGTCGCTCCAGTAGTTAAAGGAGATGTTTTCGGTTCATTCCAGTGTCCGACAACAGAGGTTGAGAAGGAGTAAATGAGCCAGATACCTTACGCGTCAGTAGTCGGGAGCCTGATGTATGCTCAAGTCTGTACTCGCCTAGATATCGCTTATATTGCTGGAATGCTAGGCCGTTATCAGACTAATCCTGGCCTAGATCACTAGAAAGCAGCTAAGAAGGTACTTCGATATCTGCAAGGGACGAAAGACTGTAAAATGACTTATAGGAGAAGTGATCATTTAGAAGTGGTGGGCTATTCTGATTCTGACTTTGCAAAATGCAAAGATGACAAGAAATCCATTTCGGGCTATATCTTTATGTTACCAGGCAGCCCTATCTCATGGAAGAGTCATAAACAACAGTTGACCACAACTTCCAAAATGATGGCAGAGTACATTGTTGTTTATAACGCAACCTGTCATGGAATATTGCTTAGAAATCTGATCACTGGACTCAAAATCGTTAATTCCATTTCTAGACCATTGAATCTTTATTGTGATAATTCAGCTGCCGTTAGTTTCTCGAACAGTAACAGTTCGACTGGAGCTGGTTTATATCTCGATACAAAATATCTGTTCGTACGTGAACGAGTTGAGGAAAATAATGTTTGTATCGAGTATATTAGTACTAAAGATATGCTTACGGATCCGATGACTAAAGGTCTCCCTCCTAAGGTTTATGAAGAACATGTTCGGAATATGGGATTTAGTAAAGACCTTGTTTACATATTGTACTAGCTTATGCTTTATGATTAATGAAATTTCCTCAGTTTGATTTTGTATGTCTCTTAGAATATGTTCAACCAGTATAATGGCATATAGACAAATAAATTTACAAATCAAACAAAGGGCTTATGCGTATTTTGGTCATAATGATTAGGTTTTAAATTAAGGCTATAGTATGACTAATGAGGGTCCTGAGTCGCATAATGATTCAACGGCTGTATTTCTCTGCTATAGTACTTGTTTAAGGCTAAAATGAGTGTTAACTCCTGATCAGGCTTATCTAATACTCATGGTAAATGATTACTCGGCTAAGTGGGAGAATGTAAGATTAAATATATTATGTTTTAATATTTAATCTAGTAGCCATTATAATCATTTACATAATATAGATCAAAATATGTAATAACCTATTAAATAATTAGTTGGTAATTGTTGATGGACCATATTACCCTTATTAACTGATTAGGTTTCCTCTTAGGTGCTTATATAAGGAGAATTATGTAGAGGTCATAAGGTTACACACTTAATCAGATAACCTAATCATAATATTTAATAAGTGTCAGTGTATTATATGTTTTGTTCATGAACAATTATTTGTGTTCGTTTGTTTCCATTTGTGTTCATGAACATTAGTTTGTGCTCATTTGTGTTCGTCAACGTTTGTTTTTGTCTGTTGCCTAAAATTAACAAACAAACACAAACGAACACGAACACGAACAAGTTCATTTCCTTAACAAACGAACATGAACATAAAATCTCGTTCGATAAGTGTTCGTGAACGGTTCGCGAACACATATATTTTCTAACAAACGAACACGAACAATGTCTTGTTCGTGTTCGTTCGGTTCGTTTGCAGCCCTATATATATACTAACGACCATGCAAGATAGAAATCACTTGTCGAAGGCAAAGAATGTTGGTTATCAGGCCCTAAGGATCAAACACAACTCACCTAATGCAACTCAGATTTACTGCTTGAACTTTCTTAATTGCAATTTTGAAAAGGGTACAAAAATAAGAACCTATCTACTGCCCTATTTATAAATAAAAGAGTTAAATGCCATTTTAGTCCCTGTAGTTTGGGCTATTTTGCTAGTTTAGTCCAAAGGTTTCATTTTTCTCCTGTGGGTCCAAAAATGTTTCACTGTTACCATTTCAGTCCACTGGGTTAAGTTCATCTATTTTTTCTTTTAACAAGAAGGGCAATTCGGTCATTTTATATGTAATTATGTTAACTAGAAGGGCAATTCGGCCATAGAAAATGACCGAATTGACCTTCTTGTTAACAGGAAAAAATGGATGAAGTTAACCCAGTGGACTAAAATGACAACGATGAAACCTTTTTGGACCCACAGGCGAAAAATGAAACCTTTGGACTAAACTGGCAAAATGGCTCCAAACCAATATTACTTCTCACAAAACCATAAAATTATACAAAAATTTTCTGCATATTTTAGAATCGGGATATGAATATACAAACACAACAACTGTAGCGACCGATATTATCATATTACCATATATACCCGCCAAGGGTCGGGTTTCTAGGGCTACAGCCAGTTAGGTGTTATGATCTTAGCTGGAGCTACAGCTGAGGGCTGAGAGTCTCGGATCTTGGCTAGAGACCGATATAGCAATCTAACACTCTCTGCATTATCAAGTATCTTCGTACAAATCACAACATACCTGTGTTTTAAAGGTTTTTAAGACATGAATATATCTTAATTTTCATGGAACATAAGGAATTAATAATAATGACAAAAATATAAAGATATTAGAGATCACTAAATATGTGTAAGTTTAAGTACTTTTCCTTCGCAAAGAGTTGACTTTAAAAGTGGTTTAAGTTGTTATTAGATGTAAATTATTCTGTTGATCCTAAACATCCTAATAAAGTATTTGAACTACAAAGGTCTATACATATCCCGAAGGTATTTTATAAATAAAAATGTATATGAGTTTATCACATTGTTGAGTGTACAAGTTTAAAAGTTAAGACTATAAAATATAATGGAAGCCTTACTTTTAACAAAGATTTTTCCAACCATTTTAACACTTACTATTATTTATAAAAGAGTTGAGAGATCTAATCAAGACTTTTGGTCCGTTTTATTATTAAAGTTGATTTGTGTGTTTTCTGTGATCTTGCATTTGATCTCTAGTCTATTGACTTTTTCAATTTTGTGTATTTTCAATCTAGTCTGAATCTTTAAATCTGTAAGTCGTAGTTATGAAGACTTGTTAAGAAGCGTGTTTAATATCCAAATGATGATGATAAATTTAAGAAATCATTAATCAATATCGCCTAAAGATGATATCACATGCAACATAGCTTTCGAACAACTTATAACAAAGAACAAGATAGATTGAAGCATTCTACAACTTTATTTTCCAAATGGGTTTAAACTCTACTACTTAAATGTCGCTAACGCATAACTATTTAACTATACATACCAAAATACAAAACAAACTACCAGGTCGGTCCGTAGCATGGCATGGAAATTTGATGATTAATTATAGGTAACAGAGAAAGGGAATGGACATGGAGGTTTGTTTACTTCAACAACGCCTTCAACCATCTGGATAACTTTCCTCATGGTTGGCCGCACCAAAGGGTTTTCTTGTACGCACCAAAGTCCAACCTTAACAAACGTCATTAGCCTCTTGTAGTCATCTAAGGCCTCCGAATCATTCTCAAGAAACACGTCTAGTTTACCTTCTTGATAGCAATCCCATGCCCAATCAGTTAAAACCGCCACCACATCTTTAGAATCACTCTCATTAACAATCACACTCTTTCTACATGAAATCATTTCTAGTAGCAACACACCAAAGCTATAGACATCAACCATTACCGTGACCGGGGTGTTCCTAAACCATTCAGGAGCAACATATCCTTTTGTTCCTCTTATTCCGGTACTTGTTCGACTTTGATCCATCATCAAAAGCTTTGCCAATCCAAAGTCAGAAATTTTAGCATTGTAGCAGTCATCAAGAAGTATGTTTTGAGGCTTTATGTCACAGTGGATGACTTGGGTACTACATTCTCCATGGAGGTATGCAAGTCCCTTTGCGATGCCTAAAATCACATCACTTCTTAGTTTCCAACTCGGTCTCATGTCTCCAAAAATCACACCATTCGATAAGAAAATTACAACCACACATGTACCTACGATCACAACTATCAAGCTTCTCTGACTTTTATGTGTAGTTGAAAATATCGAAGGGGTTCGTTGGTGAAAGTCACTTTTCCGAGATTTCAGGAAGACCTTCACAACTATTAAAGGATCCTTCCTTCCGTTAGAGAGTGGAAGCTTCTTCTTCCAACATTGTTGGTCCCTGTAAATTGCAACAGCACAGAAACAATCTTGTAAGCAGAAAGTTTTGCAACTTTCTTCATCGGTCGGATCCACATGCACATAGTCAGAATACGGCCAATCAATGTTAGTGAGCTCAATGGAATAAAATTGGTCTTGATCATAACCTTCATCACAGGTTGGAGTGAAATCAGGCTTGCAATCTCCATTTGGATCATTGCGATCAAGCAAAGAGAACCTATGTGGGCACTCACAGTTTGTGCGGATACCATCAAGGCTGCAGACACTATTATGCCCACAAGCTCCACTACCATCGGTGTTCTCACCGATCCATTTACATCTGTCATTTGGCAAGGACCATAAAACTTCCCAGTTTGTATTGTTGTATGATATAGGACTCTAGCCATTGCTGTATGATATGCACTGATGCAATCTGAAAACCATACAAGTTAATATAGATAAAGATCTGAGGAAGTAACATGGAACACCAGTCTGTTGGCCATCAGATTGATAATCAGCGGAAGCGTTATAATGGTTTGGATTCATGACAATAACTTGGTTTGTTCTATGTTTGCAGAGATTAAAGTTGAGGGACAATTTGGCGGTTAATTGTCTTGGTGCCGAGGATGAAACCCGGCAAGACATATAAATATCATCATATAGATGGCAGTTAAGAGCGGTTGGAGATGGAGGGAAAACTACCCTTTGAAACGGTGTCTCCTAACCAACATGTAGGTCCGGCTAGGAGGATCTAGTCGTCCAATCCTTGTATACTAACCAACCCGGTTGTGCGGAATCCAACCGGAATGGCAAACCGAGATGAAACAAGCAAATACAAGACACACACAATATTCACCGATTAACACCACTTGTATTAATACGAATGAAAGGTTCGGTTACAAGCTCAATGTTTACAAATCTATTTTGCAAACTCCCTCTCAATGTGTGTGCTCTCAACAGAATGAGCTCTCTGTGTTCTGCTTGCTTGCTTGCTTGTAATGAAGTGAACACATTACATGGGTATATATACCCAACACAGATCGTCTGGTCGAAGGATCAGATAGACTGATCGAAGGATCATCTATCGATCTGAAACCTGTCGAAGGATCTACATATACCTCGAAGGATGATCTATCGAGGTCCATCAACATCCATCGAAGGTTTATCTTTCGAGCTCATCGAAGGATCTAAACAATCCTTCGATGACTCATCCTTCGACACAGACATATTATAATATGTTCCAACTGTTTGTCCAAGTCAAACCAGGAGGATGGTTGACTTGGTCAAACTTACAGGACTAACAAAGGACATCGTTTTATATCATGACAAAATACAGACAAAGTACAGACACAAGTACACCAACAAACTCCCCCTTGGCTGTAGCTTTGTCTCGATCTTCGTGTCTTCAAGTCTCTGACGTCCTTTCAAGTCTTCAATGTCGGAGGATCTTCAAAGTCTTCACGTCTTGAAAGCAGAAAGTGTATCAACAAACTACCCATATCATGTAGGAAGTGTGTTGACAAACTCCCCCTTAACATAAGCTCCCCCTTGAGTTATGCTCGTGAATGACTTGATCTTCAATGCTTGAGATCCTTGTGGTGTTGATGATGGTCAGCGGCAACTCGATCATCTTCATCATTTGAGTGCCTTCACGTCGTGTCTTCATTCCAAAGCTTGTCGTCGACTATGTTCTCCTTGCCTTTAGAATCTGCACATGCAAGAAATCTAAACGCGTAATGAGAACAACTGCTTGGAATATAGTTAGCATAAACAAATGACACACGTATGACCATGTTTCAATCAAACACCGTCCGACAGTTTGAAAGTTTAATAAATTTGTCAGTTTTAGTTTCTAACTTTCAAAACTTGCAAATGTCGACCGTTTATGAAGATTTAGTCAATTCGGTTTTCAGTCAGGTTTCAGGTAACGAAGACTCGAGATCCAACATCGTACGATCGAAAATAAAATAGAAAGAAAATCTTTTTAGCTTTTATAAAGTTTATATTAAAACACACCTAAAATCTTTTTGGTATTTATAAAGTTTATATTAAAACACACCTAAAATCTTTTTGGTATTTTTAAATTTTTCGAAATGTACAGACTGAAAGCAGTAAATAAATATTTACAGACATTCTTTTTGCGAGTTTCGAGGGTAAGAGAATCATATCAGTTGTATGGTCATGCCAAAATACTCTTGTTGTTAAATTAGTTAACATTAAGATAAGCATCCTATAACAATTATCGGTATTGTTGTCCACATAAGCTCAAACTTATCAGATGTAATCATG
This sequence comes from Helianthus annuus, assembly GCF_002127325.2. Classification (NCBI taxonomy): domain Eukaryota; kingdom Viridiplantae; phylum Streptophyta; class Magnoliopsida; order Asterales; family Asteraceae; genus Helianthus; species Helianthus annuus. Next base: position 144,738,260 of record NC_035439.2, read on the forward strand.
GCGAAGGGATACGTTAAGGTATGATTTATACTTACCGACCGGTATTCATCCACATCACGACACATTCCCGTATCAAGGCATGCGCGAGAGTTCATCTTACCGGTGAGTATACCGATTATCATCTGTTTGACCGTATATGATGTGAGATTCTCACTTATTTTGATTTGAAAACAAGCCCTATGTGATAGAATCACTTATTGATGAGGAACTTGATTTTCATATGCATGAGGGCACAGGAGCAAGTGCGTGAACAGGTCAGTACTTCCGTACAGCAGAGAGACGAACTTGACTCCCGGATAAATGAGATATATTATCACTTATTTGTTTGGACATGTGATTGTTTATCACTTATTGAGGTCGTATGCAATATGTACACGTATGTATGGTATCATGGAAGATCTAGACTTGCGTCCCCGTTATTTTTTGGTAAAAGATACAACCATGATACCTAGATGATAAGCAGCATAAAGACCAAATATCTCAGAACCTCGGCAATCTATCAAACGAAATTTCGGTACTAAGACCATATGCCAATGAATGGTTCCCACCTGGTCTTCAGTCGATTTAAGTTTATATCACCCTGCACACTTTAAAATGATTGTGAGCCTACCGATACATCTTATATAGAGCTGCTTATCGTTTTTCATTTAAGGTTTAAAGAGGTTTGGATAGACCACTGATGTGCTATCATTTTCTCTTTTGCTCGCCAGGAAACTCATTTTTGTTTTTCTATTGTTTTTGTGTTTTTGAAATTTTTCGATGTTTTTGGATTTTCAGATTTTTGGATTTACTCCCCCTAAAATCAACAAACTAAGATAAATTTAAGACACAAAGATATTTACAAAAATGATTTTCCGATGTTGGTTTTACTCTTGCTTGACCTTAATGCCGTTTACCAATAATAAAAAGTCAAATCTTGATTTGTCAAATGCTTTGGTAAATAGGTCGGCACGTTGGTCATCGGTGTGGACCTTAACAACATCGATTAGCCTTTTCTCAAAGCAATCACGTATGAAGTGATATTTGATTTCGATGTGTTTGGTCTTTGAGTGCTGCACAGGATTTCTAGTGATCTGTAAAGCAGCAGAATTATCAACGTAAATAGGAGTAGTTAGGAATTCAAAACCGTAGTCGCGTAATTGTTGTTGGATCCAAAGGACTTGGGAGCAACAACTTGAGGCAGCAATGTATTCAGCTTCGCATGTTGATGTAGCGACGCATGTCTGCTTCTTGCACTGCCATGTGACTAGGCGATTTCCTAAAAACTGACATCCAGCCGTTGTGGATTTGCCGTCGATTTTGCATCCGCCAAAATCAGAATCACTGAAAGCGATCAAGTCAAAGTTATTATCCCCAGGGTACCATAGACCGATGTCAGGGTAACCCTTCAAATAACGAAAAATCCTTTTGACAGCTGCAAGATGTGAGGCCTTCGGGTTCACTTGATATCTGGCAAGCAGGCACGTTGGGTACATTATGTCTGGCCTTGATGCTGTGAGGTACATAAGAGATCCGATCTTTGCGCGGTAATATGAGGGGTTAACAGCTTCACCCTTCAAGTCTGGAGTAATTCCGTGATTTTGTGGCAGTGGGGTACCAATGGGCGTTGCATCAAACATCTGGAACCGGCTCAAGATGTCACCAACATATTTAGTCTGATGGATAAATATCCTAGACTCAGTTTGTTGCACTTGTAGGCCCAAAAAGAAAGTCATTTCCCCCATAGCACTCATCTCGAATTTATCCTGCATAATGCGCTCGAAATTCCTACACAAAACATCATTAGTAGAACCAAAAATAATATCATCAACGTATACCTGTACCAGAAGAAGATCTCCATTTTGTTCTTTGATGAAAAGAGTACAGTCAATAAGACCTCTTCGAAAACCGTTCTCCAGCAGATAGTTAGATAAGGTTGCATACCAAGCTCGCGGTGCTTGATGTAGACCATAGAGAGCTTTGTTGAGCAACCAAACCCGATCGGGATGGATAGGATCTTCAAAACCTGGAGGTTGTTCGACGTACACCTCTTCTTCAACCACACCATGTAAGAATGCACTTTTGACGTCCATCTGGTAAACCTTGAATCCTTTGAATGAGGCATAAGCCAGAAAGATCCGAATTGCTTCCAGACGTGCAACAGGTGCATAGACTCCGTTGTAGTCGATTCCTTCTATCTGACGAAAACCTTGGACGACTAAACGTGCTTTGTTCTGGATAACAACTCCGCGGTCATCCTTCTTGCATTTAAACACCCAACGAGTACCAATCTTCTTGTAACCAGCAGGTTTCTCTACGAGTTTCCAGACACCAAGTTTCTGGAACTGTTGCAGTTCTTCCTGCATTGCTTCAACCCAAGAGTTATCTTTCATGGCTTCTTTCCAAGTTCTTGGCTCTTCCTGTGAAACATAACAAGCGAAAGACCAATCGTTTTGTTGCCCAGATTCTCGAATAGCTGCATACAGGCCTGCATTGTTGTTGTTTCGCAACATGTTTCTTGTTTGAATGCCACTTTGCACATTTCCGATGATGTTTTGTTGAGGATGGGTATTATGAATCCTTGTTTCTGGATTATCTGGAACTGGAATATTTATACCCAGATTGTTGAAATTGAGATCAACAACTAAATCAAAGCCCGGAATTGACGAAGAGGATGATGCAGTAGCTTCAGCTGTTCTATGGGCATCCACTGGAGGAGTACCCTCTGAAGTACCATGAACTGCTGTTGTTGGAGCTTCTTGATCTGCATCTAGAAATTCATCATCCTCTGAAGATTCGTTCAATTCGGTTGCATCATGAAAATCCTCATTGTCGAGAGTATTATTGTTCACCGAAGATGGTTCTTGATTGACAAGAATTGGACGCACCACCGGTGAAACTGTTGCATTGTCACTCTCGAAAAACATCCTTGCCGCAGCACTTTCTTCAACGGCTTCAACATTGATCGAATTGAAAAAGTCATCGTACTCAAACATCCAAGGCTGACCAGGACATTTGACTGGCAAAGTGTGCCTTTGTACTCTGACCTCAGACCATTCCTCGACCCTTTTAGTCTCTATATTCCAGACTCTTAAGTTCGGGGTGGCATACCCAAGAAAGTATCCGTCAATTGCTTTAGCCCCAAACTTTCCATTAGGATCGATGATTGTACATGGAGCTCCAAACGGTTCAAGATATGACAAATCTGGTTTCCGTTTCTGAAGAAGCTCAAAGAAGGTCTTGTTGTGCCTTTTGACTGTAAGGACTCGGTTCAACGTATAACATGCAGAGGCCACAGCTTCAGTCCAGAATGGAATGGGCAACTGCGATTCTACCAACATTATCCTAGCAGTCTCGATCAATGTGCGGTTCTTACGTTCAGCGACGCCATTCTGTTGAGGAGTATAAGCTGCACTAAACTCATGAAGAATACCCTTTGAAGTGCAAAACTCCGCCATGGCATGATTCTTAAATTCAGTACCATTGTCGCTACGTATCCGCCTAACCTTCAACTTATACAAATTCTCAATCTGAATGATCAAGTTTTTGATAATACCAAAGGTTTCACTCTTGTGTGCCATGAACGCCACCCAAGAAAATCTTGAATAGTCATCAGTTATCACGAGGCAGTATTGATCATTCCTGATACTTTTGTGCTTGACAGGACCGAACAAATCCATGTGCAAATGTTCAAGAGGAACTGCCACCGTGTTGATCTTCTTTGTAGGGTGCTTCTTCTTCGTTTGTTTTCCCTTTTGGCATGAAACACAGACGTCTTGAAGATGGAAATTTTTAAGTGGAACACCATTCACCAATTCATTTGAAACCAAATGATTCATTTTGCGTAAGTGAATGTGACCCATTCGTCTGTGCCAAGAGATAGAGTCTTTTTCTGTGGCTTTGGAAACGAAACAAGTTGCTTGTGCAGACGTAGTAATAGCTTGGCTCATATCAAGGACGTACAAATCATTTATCCTTGGAGCTGACAAGAGAATCCATTCTTTTGGAATTTTGAAGCCGGGTTTCAGCACATAACATCCGTTAGCATCAAAGTGTACTGAGAATTGCTTGTCACAAATTTGAGAAACACTAAGAAGATTGTGATCAAGTTGTTGCACAAAGTTGATCTTGTCAAAGCTGACAATCCCGTTGGATATCATTCCTTCACCCGTAATATAACCACCCTTATCTCCAGCAAAAGCAACATAACCTCCTCTAATAGATTTGACGTCGTAGAGAAGCTTCATGTCGCCTGTCATGTGCCTGGATGCCCCACTATCAACAATCCAATGACTACTGATAGTTCCTCCTGGAACACCCTGCACATGAACTCAATCAATTAGTTGGAGATGGGGACCCAAGCCATTGTGGTCTTGGGTCTTCCATTTTCATCAATAACAATAACTTCTTGTCTTTGATGATTGGTAAATTGTGATGGTCCCCCTGATTCAGTAACCGTTTTTGGTTTCCAGGTCTGTTTTGTTTTACCAGTGTCATTCTTTAAAATTTTAACTTCATGGTTGTCAGAAGTTTTTGAATTGTCTGGTTTGACAGAAACAGATGTTTTGTTAACCACATCAGTTTTAATCGCCTTTTCAATTTTCTTGACCTGTTGGCGTCTCTGTTTCATTTCCCTTTCTTTTACAAGTCGGAGATCTTGTTTTGCAGAAACAGATCGCTTACGGTCAGTTTGGTCATGGGGAACATCAACTTTGCCTTTTTGTTTATGAAGATATGGACAGTTTCGAATTATATGTCCAATTGTTCCACACTCAAAACATGATCTTCGTTCAACAAACCCCGAAGTATCATGTAATCGTCTTGCCGATGATGATGAACTTTGTGATCCCGAGGTACTAGGTTTTGAACTACTTGGTTCATTTCTTTTCTGTACAGTTGCTTTCTTAACAAAATCTAAGTTAGATTTGTTTTCAAACGTTTCGATTTTGTCCGTTCCCGTCGATTTCACAAAGTTTACATTTTTGTTCTTCTTTTGATTCGGCTTCTTTTGTACTTGAGTCGATGATTTTCCTTTTGGCTTGGTGTGATTTTGTTGTTTCTGCACTGTTGGTAATTTCTTATTGCCATATTGTTTTCAAATTTCGGCCTTTGGAATAGGAGGACACTGTGTAACTGTAACACGTGTTCCTGTCTTTCCTAAAAACTTACTTGTTGAATTTTCAAAGACTTTACTTATTAAAGATTGATTAACATTCTTAATAGGAAAATCTTTGTCAGAGTAGATTTTATCATCACCAACAAGAGTGTACAGCAAGTTCACACTCTCCGACTCTTTTGCAGAAGAGGACTCGATAGCAACAGTCTTAGCGGGTTTTGCAGGAGGATCACATAGAATGTAGTTCTCAAGAGGTATGTCCTCATCCTTGACTACCGCATCAGACTTTGCTGGGACAGCATCATTAGATTCATCATCAGAAGAATCAGCATCCTCAGTAATGACTGGAGGATCCGGATTCAGTTCAGCAGAAGACTCACATGTATCTGCTGATACATCTGAATCTGATGATACTTCTTTCTTGTATCCGAGCCCTGTAGCAAACTCCTTTACATCTAGAGGAACAGATGGTTCAAAGAACACTCTATCCTCCTCGTCAGGCATTGCATCATAATTGTGTCTCACTGGTGGTGGACATTTCTTGTAACCTATGCATGTGACATCCCGTTTCTCTTTCTGAACGTCAATGATGTGATCCAACACATAGCTAGAGCTCAAATAACTGTCTAGCTTAAGTTGGATCGCCTCACTTTCGGTTTTCACACAAGCCATCTCTTTTTGCATAATCTCAAGGCGAGAGATATACAAATTAATGTCAGTTTGTTTTCTGGAAACCATCTTAGTTAGCTCGGTTTTATCTTTCTTTAACTTTTCAATTACCGATTTAAACTCCTTTTCATGGTTTTCATAAAACATATTGGCTTCAGTGCATTTTGAAAGATCCACGGTCAACTTTTGATTGTGGATGAATGTCACATCATACTTCTCTTGCAAAGCCTCGTGTTTGCTTTGCAATTCACACCACTTGGCATTCAAAGAAACATGTTTGTCTTGCAAGTCAAACAAACTAGCTTGTAAAGCATCATGTTTGCCTTGCAACTCAGACATGTTTGCCTCTAAATCAGCACATTTAACATGCAAACTATCACAATTTTCACAATTAATAGCAGTGGGTTCATCGACACATACCTGACTTGATGAACTGTCGACATTAGCCATAAAGGCTGAATGGAGAGAAGACGAAGAATAAGCAGCTTGATCCACCAAGATAGATCTTCTTTGAGTTCCTGCTGCAGCTTCCTCCAAAAGCTCATCAATATCTGCATCGACTGACGCATTTGATGTCTCACCCACATGATCATCGCCTGAACTTGAGGATTCTTCATCTGAACTCCTGCTATATCCCGAAGAGTCTTCATCCTCAGAAGATTCACCACCATTGGCGGAAGATTCTCCACCACTGGTGTGAACTAAATCCTTAACCACTTCAGCAAAACATGCTGTTCCATCCGGAGCATCACCACTCAACTGGATTGACCAGTCATAGCCTTCATCCACTTGAACCACAAGTGCCCGGTTGGCATTTGATGTTCCAGCTTGGCTCTGGTTGTTGACAGGTAATAATGTACGCTCATTGTTCCTGTTCTGTTTCTGCTGGTTGCCTTGGTTTCTGAAGGGATTTTGGTTCCCATGCTGTACTGGCTTTGTACATTCCCTTTTAAAGTGACCCCGTTCACCACAATTGAAGCACTTTACTGCCTGTTTATCGAACCCATACTTGGTGTCTTTCTTGCTTTCCAAGCTGGTTCTGCCAGTACTTTCCATGAAATCCTTTGCCCTTCTTACAGCACTAGCAAAGGCCCACTTGATATCCATCAAGTCCATCTCTTCCTTGTCAATCTGCCGATAGTCTTCTTGTGTTAGATTAATGTTGCCAATCTGACCTTCCACTAACCCACAGTACGCGCTCACTAAAGTGTTAAGCAGCTCCATGTGTTCCCTTGCTACTTCTACACTGACCTTAGAGAAGCTTGAAGTGTCGAGCTGTACTGTATTTGGTTTTGATTGCTGACCAGCAGATGATGTCCCTCCATAACACGCTTGTTGTTGAGCAGGAGAAGATGGTTGTAGAGGATTTCCATACATGTCTATGGTGGGAGCCGGCTTAACAGGAACTTGTACTGGATTGCCATACATATCCGTGCTTGTGACAAACGCCGTTTGAAGTGGAGCATGTGGACCGGTTCTTGCAGACGAAGAACTGGAAGTTCCATAATACATCTCTGGATTTTGTGGCACTGGAACTCTTTTTGCCTTTAAGGTTTCCTCCTGATCCTTGTTTTCTAAAAGCTGCACGAAGTCGTTGATGTTTGTAGTCCTCAAAACTCCGTTATACTTCAAGATTTCCAAGAAACTATTCCATTGGGGAGGCAGTGCATCAGCAAACTTCTTCACCACCTCTGCTGTAGTTGTCGCTACTCCAAAATTGTTCAGCTCTGTAAGCAAGTGATAAAACCGGCTTGTCATATCTCCCAAAGACTCCTTATCCATACACGTGAAGCCATCGAATTCTTTCTTGAGTAGATCGTGTCGAAGTTGACGTGTTGCTTCATTACCTACCCCTCTGGTCTTCAACGCATCCCACAGTTTCTTCGTTGTCTTGAAACTGACAAACTGATGATAAATATCTTTGCTTAACGCCTGAGTGAGAATGGCGTATGCTTTCTTTTCCAGATCATACGTCTTCTTTTGATCTTCATGAAGATCGGCAAACGTGCCGGCAGATGAAGCGGCAACCTCTATTGTTTGATCGAACTCTGTGGTGAAACGTAACCACAATTCTGTATTTTGCCCTAGCACGTAAGTGTAGAACCTATCAACCCATCCCGGATATTCGTTTAAGTGCATCAACTTTGGAGGTCGATTCAAACTTCCGGTTTCGCTTTCGCTCAATAAGATACTTTGAATGCTCGGAGTTTGATTTGATACTAATGCCCATTGACCTGTCGATATGGCATTTGCTTGCGAAGATGTCGACACCGGAGATTCGGCCCATGAGGGAGATAGACTTGTATTTGTGTACTTTCCACTATCTGGAGCCGGTGTACCCCACCATGAGGGAGTTAAACCTGTATTTGTGTATTTTCCACCGTCTGGAGCCGGAGTTCCCCACCAACTTGGGTTCATGTTTGATAATAAAAATGAATTCTATGTTAATATCTCGAAAGATAACACCAGCCGAAGGATCCCTGATCGAAAGACCTGAAAAACACAAACTTGTTAAACTCAAACAGACTAGGATCGAAAGATCAATACTTGTTCGAAGGATCAACAGTGTTCGAAAGATCACTGTTGAATTTCGAACAATGATTTCGAAAGATTCTCCAACACGAAGGATCCTTATCTTTCGAATAAGAACTGTAGATCGAACAATATATCCTTCGAAAAGATTCCTTGGATCGAAAGATAATTCACAGACTTCGAAGGATGTTCGAAGGATGATTATCTGTCGAACCTCCTTTGATCGAAAGATAATCTTTCGACTTCGAAGGATATCCTTCGATCTGTACGAACACAGCAGACAAAAAGGTGACAGGTTGGTGAAAAGGTGATTGGTTGGTAGAAACTTTCGGCAGAAAGTATGTTCAGACCATACTTTCTACCAAATTAGATTTGACAAATAAAATATTACCAAAAATGGAAGATCCTTATCCATAAACCGGTCACCGGAGTAAGCCGGAATTTGGCCGGAAATCACCAAACTTCTTAAAAACAATTTTCAAGTTACCCAACCCGTCCTTTAACACACCCGGTTAGTTTAGAACACGTTTTTACGTCTAGAAATGCGAGAAAAACACTAAAAACGGGTGCTAAACCATGTGAGTTTTGTCCAAACACTCCAAAGTCTTGTATAAACTCGGTTTTTAACAAGGAAAAGAGCCACGGCTCTGATACCACTTGTAGGTCCGGCTAGGAGGATCTAGTCGTCCAATCCTTGTATACTAACCAACCCGTTTGTGCGGAATCCAACCGGAATGGCAAACCGAGATGAAACAAGCAAATACAAGACACACACAATATTCACCGATTAACACCACTTGTATTAATACGAATGAAAGGTTCGGTTACAAGCTCAATGTTTACAAATCTATTTTGCAAACTCTCTCTCAATGTGTGTGCTCTCAACAGAATGAGCTCTCTGTGTTCTGCTTGCTTGCTTGCTTGTAATGAAGTGAACACATTACATGGGTATATATACCCAACACAGATCGTCTGGTCGAAGGATCAGATAGACTGATCGAAGGATCATCTATCGATCTGAAACCTGTCGAAGGATCTACATATACCTCGAAGGATGATCTATCGAGGTCCATCAACATCCATCGAAGGTTTATCTTTCGAGCTCATCGAAGGATCTAAACAATCCTTCGATGACTCATCCTTCGACACAGACATATTATAATCATGTTCCAACTGTTTGTCCAAGTCAAACCAGGAGGATGGTTGACTTGGTCAAACTTACAGGACTAACAAAGGACATCGTTTTATATCATGACAAAATACAGACAAAGTACAGACACAAGTGCACCAACACAACACAACACAACCCCTCAAACATACCGGTCATAAATACATAGTTATAAGTCAAATAATCCTAAATTAACATACACACATAATAATATCCGAATATATATATAAACTATGTTTATATCTTCCAACACACTCCCCTAACCATAATTTCGTTTACGAGAATGTGTTAAAACGCTGATGTTAGCATCATCCACTGCTGCCTTAGCCCTCTTGAAGTCGAACCTTCTTCTTGTATTCAGCCTTTTTATCCCTTCCCAGTCGTTGCCAGCAAAGAGTGCATAGTGATCAGCATCATTTTCTGCAACTTCTTTAGTTCTTGTATTTCTGTTGTTTGCATAATCTCTGTTCCCTCCATTTTATCTTCATCACTTTTAACCTGCCTTGGATCAGTCACCATCTTGATCTCCTCTTTCTGTTGTGCATTTTCTTGTATTGATTTGTATTTGTAATAATAGATTATTACATCCAAATACATGGCGTATAATATCCTCATGTATTCACCTTCGCTGTAATCGAAACTGATCTCTTTGGCGATCTTTGCCCATAGATTACTTTCTGTGACATACCGATGTCCCCCTTCTCGTTTTACACCCATATACAAGTCTAACAAACATACCTTCCTGTTCCCCGAAGCATATGCCGGTCGTGAAAATTTCTAACTTAACTTTCAGAAACCAATCTATCATTTCATTAAACTTGATATCAAGATGATATCGGTATTTTACCACATAATCCTCATCCTCTAACATGTCTAATAGAGCCTTGCAGTCATTAAACTCTTTGAAAGACATCGCTTGAAGTATCAGAACGTTCCAGTCTGGTTCATTCGTTGATACATCCAAGCTTTCGAAGTAATCATTTAAGAATTCATTTTTGAATCTTTCATGATCATTTTCTCTGCTTAATACCGATTCTTTTTCTAACATGCCAACTTCTTCTTCTTTCGTCATGCCGGTTTTATCACTTCTTTTATTAAACAATGGAACACCGAATGTTGGAAACAATTTACATTTGTCTCCGATAAACATGACGGTGTAACCTTGTGTTATCAGTTGGTCTAAACTTAAAACATTTCTATCAATATCCGGAGTGTAACACACACTCTGAATCCGGGTATTTTCCATTCCAGACATAATTTCAGTGACTCCTATGCCTCTAATAAAGAAGAAATGATTTTCTCCGGTGTTAGTCGACACTTGATAGGTTTTTTATGCGTTTAAACATATCCAGATTTCCAGAATAGTGGTGTTTAAGAGTCTTACTAACATACCATATTTCTGACCACAGACCACCGTCGGTACCAGTCACTATATATTCCATTCTTTGACTGCTTTGAAGTTCAGAGTCAATGTTGTGTTGTTACTGCGTTCCGGTGTTCACAGCCAGATGAAGCAATTGCACTTCCTCATCATTTTCTTTTATTTCACACGTAGAAATCTGGTGGTCGGGCTTATTGCAGTAGTAGCACCGCCTCTGCATCCATCTCCTTTCTCACTTCTCTTCAGTGCAGTGTTTACACGGCAATAATGTTGAAGACGGCTTCAGATCGTCATCGCTAACATAACCCGCTCTGATACCACTTTGTTGGCCATCAGATTGATAATCAGTGGAAGTGTTATAATGGTTTGGATTCATGACAATAACTTGGTTTGTTCTATGTTTGCAGAGATTAAAGTTGAGGGACAATTTGGCGGTTAATTGTCTTGGTGCCGAGGATGAAACCCGGCAAGACATATAAATATCATCATATAGATGGCAGTTAAGAGCGGTTGGAGATGGAGGGAAAACTACCCTTTGAAACGGTGTCTCCTAACCAACACAACCCCTCAAACATACCGGTCATAAATACATAGTTATAAGTCATATAATCCTAAATTAACATACACACATAATAATATCTGAATATATATATAAATTATGTTTATATCTTCCAACACAGTCCACGTTCAACTTTCCATATAAAAATCATTACATTTTTCTTTCATTAGTGTCTTGTGGACCAACTCTTGACAAGATGTCTTCCTGTAGCCTTTAGGACTAATTAAAGGATGTATATAAAGAGTGTTGACGATGACAATGAAACAAGTCGAAAAGTATTTCTTTCCATGTTTACATATCCCGTCAAAGTCCGTATGATTAATGTAGAAGAAGTGAAATGGTATTTGTCCTTGTAGCTTGTGACGCGAAAGGTCTTTGTCTTTATAACTTGTGGCTCATGTAGCTCGTAATTTAGTTGAGTAAAAACATTATAGATGAGATAGTTTGATTGAATCAATTTCCATCATTTGTTTAAGACTAGTACAAATCGAACTAACTAGGATCAATGTTGACAAATCATACAGCTCAGCTTGTATTACTACCAGCTCGAGTCCTAATTAATGTCAGCTCCCCCCCCCCCCCCGATCCGCTCATAGGTTGATCAGTAAGGCAGTTTAGTGACAAGAAATTGGTCTAATATTTTTGGTATGTTTATTTTAAGAGATTATTTATGTTGGAGGCTGCATTAGGGTTGAGCCCTAGCTTATTCTACAACTTTATTTTCCAAATGGGTTTAAACTCTACTACTTAAATGTCACTAACGCATAATTATTTAACTATACATACCAAAATACAAAACAAACTGCCAGCGGTGCATAGCATGGGATGGAAATTTGATGATTAATTATAGGTAACAGAGAAAGGGAATGGACATGGAGGTTTGTTTACTTCAACAATACCTTCAAGCATCTCGATAACTTTCCTCATGGTTGGCCGCATCAAAGGGTTTTCTTGTACGCACCAAAGTCCAACCTTAACAAACGTCATTAGCCTCTTGTAGTCATCTAAGGCCTCCGAATCATTCTCAAGAAACACGTCTAGTTTACCTTCTTGATAACAATCCCATGCCCAGTCAGTTAAAACCGCCACCACATCTTTTGAATCACTCTCATTAACAATCACACTCTTTCTACATGAAATCATTTCTAATAGCAACCGTGACCGGGGTGTTCCTAAACCATTCAGGAGCAACATATCCTTTTGTTCCTCTTATTCCAGTACTCGTTCGACTTTGTGTAAGATTAAATATATTATGTTTTAATATTTAATCTAGTAGCCATTATAATCATTTACATAATATAGATCAAAATATATAATAACCTATTAAATAATTAGTTGGTAATTGTTAATGGACCATATTACCCTTATTAACTAATTAGGTTTCCTCCTGGGTGCTTATATAAGGAGAATTATGTAGAGGTCATAAGGTTACACACTTAATCAGATAACCTAATCGTAACATCATCATCATCGACCTCCTCTCCTATAGCCGATTCCCTTGTCGGTTTTCATAGTCACCATCATCAGTCAGCACCCTAAGGAGGAACCAGATCAGACTGACAAAGATGTCGAACTCCATGGCTTCTTCCATCACTGGATTCTCTACTGCACTGTATGCGGTGACAGGTATGTTTTCATGTTTTCCTTACGTTTAAACAGAACTGATTCAACATGTGGTATCAGAGCATATGTTGATTAGTCAGTTCTGTTTTGTATCCATGAATCTGGAATAAAACTGGAAAACAGGATTTGAAAACCTTAATAAAAATTCGGTTTTATCATCCGAGATACCATCTCGGATCTGTTCAATACATCTCGGATCATATGTTTTATCCAATTATTACTGTTCCGAAATCATAATGTTTAAGAATTTGATTAAATGTTCAATAAATTTCCAGATTTCGGATATAGGGTTTAAGGCTAATTTTTAGGGTTCATCATGTTCTTAGTTAAAATGAGAAATTTCCTTTATGATTTGGAATATGATTTGAATTGTTGAATGTTTTTCTTAATTTTGATCTATTTTGTCTAACAAGGATTTTCGAAATCTGTTAAAAGGATAAACATATTATGATTTTCGAAATTTTCTGATAAAATTAGATCAATGTTAAAACAGGAAACTCTATCACAATTCCTAAGATTTCGAATTTTCAGTTATGTTTTCACATTAACAGCTGTAATAGCTTGCAGAACACATCTCGGATGAACATTCCGGATGAACATTTGTTCGTCCATCACGAAACATTTCGGACTAACCATTTCGGACTAAGCACCCATTACGGATCAATAACTGGCTGATCATTACGGAATAAGCATCACCATTTCGGATGAATCTCGGACTAAGCATCACCATCCGAAATCATCCGAAATGTATCACGGATCATCTCAGACTAAGCATCATCCATCACGGATGGATCCACAATCATCCGAAATCATCCAAAATGACTCGACTTACGCGTCTTGGACACATCCGAGATCATTCGAAATCATCCATTTCGGATAATCCGAAATGATTCGAAATCATTCATCTCGGATGAATCCAAGACATGATTCATCCGAAATCATGAGTGTTCATAATCAAGACTTATTCGAAATCCTATTACTTTATTAAGCAGTTAATATGAACTAAATTTTGGTTCGATCCGCGCTAACAGGTGGTTTGCTATTAAATAATTGGTTTTGTAATTACTTAGTTAATTAATCAGAATCAGATAATGTTTTACAAAATCAAAATGGCTTAACTTGAATGAGCTTTTGATGTATCATTTCTGGCCAAAGCTGACTTGATACATCTACTTATCGTTCAAGTATTACGAAAGCTATGTTAAGTGTGCATCGTAAACATGAATGTCTTAATATCTGGCCAAAGCTGATTTAATTCCCTCCAGATGGCATACTTAACAAGTGCATAACTAAAGTGATTGTCTCAATTTCTGGCCAAAGCTGTTTTGTTACAACCACTTTGCACATATGCTTAAGTGATTACACTTCTGGCCAAAGTTGATTTGTCTTCGTTTAAGTAGAATTTTTTTAACTAAGTCTATTATTTTGATGTTAGTAATAGACAATATCATAGCTTCATAATGTAAAATGGTCAATATTTATGTCTGCCTTAGTTTAACGTGCCCTTAGATCACATTAGAACTTCTTTCTTAGTATAATAACTTGCTCATCTTATTTCCACTATCAGCACCAAATTGCGGTATTCCACCTTTAACTGGTGATAACTTTGCTGCATGGAAGGATGCTCTCATGCTTACTCTTGGGTTGCTAGATTTCGATTATGCCTTAAAAGAGGATAAGCCAGCGGACCTTACTACTCAAAGTACTGCTGCTGAGCAGTTGACTCATGAAAAGTGGACTAGGTGTAACCGCATGTCTCTCATGTTTATGAAGCAATCCATCAGTAATGCAATCAGATGAGCTATTCCTAATTCTGAAGATGCTAAAACCTACTTGGCTTCTGTGGAGGCGCAGTTCAAGGGGACGTCTAAAGCACATGCTAGTACTCTTATTCTCAAGCTGGTGGCGACTAAGTATGATGGGAGGAGTGGCATTCGCAAGCACATCATGATGATGAATGCCATGGCCAATAAGCTGAAGGGCTGGAAATAGAAATTAGTGATGGTTTTCTCGTTCATTTCATCTTACTTCGCTTCCTTCGTCCTTTGAAGCATTCAAGATCAATTACAACACTCAGAAGGACAAATGGACGATGAGTGAGCTGGTCGCTATGTGCGTACAGGAGGAAGAGCGTATGAGGATGGATCGCACTACCGATGTTGCTAACTTCACTACCTCCAACTCTAAGAAGGGGAAGAACAATCATCAGAGGAAGGATGCTTCAAAAGTCCAAAGGCCTAATCCTAATACAAGTGCACCCTCCAGCTCTAAGAACTCCTTAGGCAGAATCCACTGCAAGTTCTGTAAAAAGATAGGACATATGCCAAAGGAATGCCCGGATTTTAAGGAGTGGCTGGCTAAGAAAGGTAACGATTATTTTATGATACTTGAGTCCTATAATTTAAGTGTTCCTGCTAATTCTTGGTGGTTTGATTCTGGTTCTATGGTTCATGTTACCAATTCAACTCAGGGATTCCTTACAATCCGGAAGCTGGAAAGAAACCAAAGAACGCTTAAGGTTGGGGATGATCGAGAATTAGAAGTGAAGGCCATTGGAACATTACAATTATTTATGAAAACTGGTTTATGTATTAAACTTTATGATACCTTATATGTTCCTGAGGTAACTCGGAACCTTGTATCAGGACCAAAGTTAGACATGGACGGTTTTATTGTTTCCCATGGTCATCGCAAACTCTCTATCCTCTATGATTCTGTTCTTTATGGTACTGGTGTTCTGGATGGTGGTCTCTATAGATTAGAACTGGATGATAATTTTTCCAAATCTTTGTTGTCATATAACATTAATGAATCAATCACAAAGATGAAAGAGAAACGAGACTTAGAGACTTCATCCATGTTGTGGCATCAGCGTTTAGGCCACATCTCAAAAGAACGATTAAATCGTCTTGTAAAGGATGAAGTCTTACCTCCTCTCGATTTCTCTGATTTTGGAACATGTGTCAAATGTCTTAAAGGTAAAATGACATTAGCGAATAAGAAAGGTGCCACTAGGAGCTCTAATTTATTAGAACTCATTCATACTGATATTAGTGGTCCCTACCAAATTGCTGGCATAACAGGACATGCTTCATTTATCACTTTTATTGATGATTATTCTCGTTACATGTACTTGTATCTTATTAAGGAGAAATCTTAATCTCTAACAACTTTTAAAGATTATAAGGCTGAAGTTGAAAAGCAATTAGATCGTCAGATTAAAGTTGTGAGATCAGATAGAGGCGGTGAATATTATGGAAGACATACTGATGTGGGTCAAGCTCCTGGTCCATTTTATGAGTTTTGTAAGGGCCAAGGGATTGTGAACCAATACACCATGCCTTGTACACCTTAGCAAAACGGTGTCGCTGAAAGAAGAAACTGTACCCTTATGAACATGGTGCGCAGTATGTAGCCAACACTAATTTACCATTATTTCTCTGGACTGAAGCGTTAAAAGCAGCTGTTCATGTACTCAATAGAGTTCCTTCTAAGTCTGTCCCTAAAACCCCTTATGAACTTTGGACAGGAAGGAAACCGAGTCTTAAATATATGAAAGTATGGGGCTGCATTGCTGAAGCAAAACTTTACAATCCTTTCCTAAGGAAACTTGACCCTAAAGCAGTTACCTGTTTCTTTATCGGGTATCCTGATAATTCAAAGGGTAATCGTTTCTATTGTCCTTCCCATGTCACCCGTATTGTTGAAACCAAGCGTGCTGCGTTCCTAGAGGATTTCAAGGTCAGTGTGAGCAGTATCAACCCTTACGAAGAATTGCGAGAAGTACAAGACGCGGGGGGAGAGACTCGTCGCTTACCATTACTCCGATTACTCCTCTTGTACCCAATGCAACTACTGCACCTGAAGCTACTGCACCAACTCCAAATTCACCTCTACAATTAGAACCCATTATTCCTCATGACGAAGGCACATCAAACGCACAACACCAAGACAACGCTGAACCCGATAATCCACTCAGGAGGTCATCTAGGCAAAGAAGGCCAACTAATTGGGATGATTATGTTACCTACCTGACTGAAATGGATCCCGGAAAGCTCAATGATCATATCTCTTACAATGAAGCCATAAGCAGTGATCAGTCTTCTGAATGGAATAAAGCAATGATTGATGAGCTTGAATCCATGAAGAAAAATGACGTTTGGGATTTGGTAGAATTACCCACCGGTGTTAAACCAGTAGGATGTAAATGGGTGTTCAAAACAAAACTGGATCCGAATGGGAACGTTGAACGCTACAAAGCGAGATTGGTTGCAAAGGGCTACACTCAGAAAGAGGGAATTGATTATCAAGAGACGTTTTCACCTGTCTCTCGTAAAGATTAATTAAGGATCGTTATGGCCCTAGTTGCTCATTTTGATTTAGAGTTACATCAGATGGACGTTAAAACCACTTTCCTTAACAGAGACTTGGACGAATATGTTTACATGAAGCAACCTAAAGGCTTTAAACCTGTAGGTCAGGAGCATCTAGTCTGTAAGTTGAAGAAATCCATTTACGGGTTAAAACAAGCATCACCGTCAGTGGTACCTCAAGTTTGATGAAGTCATGAAGAAACAAGGTTTTATGATAAATCAAGTGGATCAATGCACCTAACTCAAGATGAGTGGGAGCAACTTTACTATATTTTTCCTTTACGTAGATGATATTCTATTGGCAAGTAATAGTTTAGACATGTTGCATGAGTCGAAGCGGTTACTCTCGCATAACTTCGACATGAAGTATCTCGGAGATGTTTCTTACGTCATTGGCATCGAAATCCACCGAGATAGACACAAAGGGATCTTAGGATTGTCTCAAAAGGCTTACATAGATCGTGTCCTTACACGTTACAACATGCAACAGTGCAAACCCTCCGTCGCTCCAGTAGTTAAAGGAGATGTTTTCGGTTCATTCCAGTGTCCGACAACAGAGGTTGAGAAGGAGTAAATGAGCCAGATACCTTACGCGTCAGTAGTCGGGAGCCTGATGTATGCTCAAGTCTGTACTCGCCTAGATATCGCTTATATTGTTGGAATGCTAGGCCGTTATCAGACTAATCCTGGCCTAGATCACTGGAAAGCAGCTAAGAAGGTACTTCGATATCTGCAAGGGACGAAAGACTGTAAAATGACTTATAGGAGAAGTGATCATTTAGAAGTGGTGGGCTATTCTGATTCTGACTTTGCAAAATGCAAAGATGACAAGAAATCCATTTCGGGCTATATCTTTATGTTACCAGGCAGCCCTATCTCATGGAAGAGTCATAAACAACAGTTGACCACAACTTCCAAAATGATGGCAGAGTACATTGTTGTTTATAACGCAACCTGTCATGGAATATTGCTTAGAAATCTGATCACTGGACTCAAAATCGTTAATTCCATTTCTAGACCATTGAAGCTTTATTGTGATAATTCAGCTGCCGTTAGTTTCTCGAACAGTAACAGTTCGACTGGAGCTGGTTTATATCTCGATACAAAATATCTGTTCGTACGTGAACGAGTTGAGGAAAATAATGTTTGTATCGAGTATATTAGTACTAAAGATATGCTTACGGATCCGATGACTAAAGGTCTCCCTCCTAAGGTTTATGAAGAACATGTTCGGAATATGGGATTTAGTAAAGACCTTGTTTACATATTGTACTAGCTTATGTTTTATGATTAATGAAATTTCCTCAGTTTGATTTTGTATGTCTCTTAGAATATGTTCAACCAGTATAATGGCATATAGACAAATAAAGTTACAAATCAAACAAAGGGCTTATGCGTATTTTGGTCATAATGATTAGGTTTTAAATTAAGGCTATAGTATGACTAATGAGGGTCCTGAGTCGCATAATGATTCAACGGCTGTATTTCTCTGCTATAGTACTTGTTTAAGGCTAAAATGAGTGTTAACTCCTGATCAGGCTTATCTAATACTCATGGTAAATGATTACTCGACTAAGTGGGAGAATGTAAGATTAAATATATTATGTTTTAATATTTAATCTAGTAGCCATTATAATCATTTACATAATATAGATCAAAATATATAATAACCTATTAAATAATTAGTTGGTAATTGTTGATGGACCATATTACCCTTATTAACTAATTAGGTTTCCTCTTAGGTGCTTATATAAGGAGAATTATGTAGAGGTCATAAGGTTACACACTTAATCAGATAACCTAATCATAATATTTAATAAGTGTCAGTGTATTATATGTTTTGTTCATGAACAATTATTTGTGTTCGTTTGTTTCCATTTGTGTTCATGAACATTAGTTTGTGCTCATTTGTGTTCGTCAACGTTTGTTTTTGTCTGTTGCCTAAAATTAACAAACAAACACAAACGAACACGAACACGAACAAGTTCATTTCCTTAACAAACGAACAATGAACATAAAATCTCGTTCGATAAGTGTTCGTGAACGGTTCGCGAACACATATATTTTCTAACAAACGAACACGAACAATGTCTTGTTCGTGTTCGTTCGGTTCGTTTGCAGCCCTATATATATACTAACGACCATGCAGGATAGAAATCACTTGTCGAAGGCAAAGAATGTTGGTTATCAGGCCCTAAGGATCAAACACAACTCACCTAATGCAACTCAGATTTACTGCTTGAACTTTCTTAATTGCAATTTTGAAAAGGGTACAAAAATAAGAACCTATCTACTGCCCTATTTATAAATAAAAGAGTTAAATGCCATTTTAGTCCCTGTAGTTTGGGCTATTTTACTAGTTTAGTCCAAAGGTTTCATTTTTCTCCTGTGGGTCCAAAAATGTTTCACCGTTACCATTTCAGTCCACTGGGTTAAGTTCATCTATTTTTTCTTTTAACAAGAAGGGCAATTCGGTCATTTTATATGTAATTATGTTAACTAGAAGGGCAATTCGGCCATAGAAAATGACCGAATTGACCTTCTTGTTAACAGGAAAAAATGGATGAAGTTAACCCAGTGGACTAAAATGGCAACGATGAAACCTTTTTGGACCCACAGGCGAAAAATGAAACATTTGGACTAAACTGGCAAAATGGCTCCAAACCAATATTACCTCTCACAAAACCATAAAATTATACAAAAATTTTCTGCATATTTTAGAATCGGGATATGAATATACAAACACAACAACTGTAGCGACCGATATTATCATATTACCATATATACCCGCCAAGGGTCGGGTTTCTAGGGCTACAGCCAGTTAGGTGTTATGATCTTAGCTGGAGCTACAGCTGAGGGCTGAGAGTCTCGGATCTTGGCTAGAGACCGATATAGCAATCTAACACTCTCTGCATTATCAAGTATCTTCGTACAAATCACAACATGCCTGTGTTTTAAAGGTTTTTAAGACATGAATATATCTTAATTTTCATGGAACATAAGGAATTAATAATAATGACAAAAATATAAAGATATTAGAGATCACTAAATATGTGTAAGTTTAAGTACTTTTCCTTCGCAAAGAGTTGACTTTAAAAGTGGTTTAAGTTGTTATTAGATGTAAATTATTCTGTTGATCCTAAACATCCTAATAAAGTATTTGAACTACAAAGGTCTATACATATCCCGAAGGTATTTTATAAATAAAAATGTATATGAGTTTATCACATTGTTGAGTGTACAAGTTTAAAAGTTAAGACTATAAAATATAATGGAAGCCTTACTTTTAACAAAGATTTTTCCAACCATTTTAACACTTACTATTATTTATAAAAGAGTTGAGAGATCTAATCAAGACTTCTGGTCCGTTTTATTATTAAAGTTGATTTGTGTGTTTTCTGTGATCTTGCATTTGATCTCTAGTCTATTGACTTTTTCAATTTTGTGTATTTTCAATCTAGTCTGAATCTTTAAATCTGTAAGTCGTAGTTATGAAGACTTGTTAAGAAGCGTGTTTAATATCCAAATGATGATGATACATTTAAGAAATCATTAATCAATATCGCCTAAAGATGATATCACATGCAACATAGCTTTCGAACAACTTATAACAAAGAACTAGATAGATTGAAGCATTCTACAACTTCATTTTCCAAATGGGTTTAAACTCTACTACTTAAATGTCGCTAACGCATAACTATTTAACTATACATACCAAAATACAAAACAAACTACCAGGTCGGTCCGTAGCATGGCATGGAAATTTGATGATTAATTATAGGTAACAGAGAAAGGGAATGGACATGGAGGTTTGTTTACTTCAACAACGCCTTCAAGCATCTGGATAACTTTCCTCATGGTTGGCCGCACCAAAGGGTTTTCTTGTACGCACCAAAGTCCAACCTTAACAAACGTCATTAGCCTCTTGTAGTCATCTAAGGCCTCCGAATCATTCTCAAGAAACACGTCTAGTTTACCTTCTTGATAGCAATCCCATGCCCAATCAGTTAAAACCGCCACCACATCTTTAGAATCACTATCATTAATAATCACACTCTTTCTACATGAAATCGTTTCTAGTAGCAACATGTTAGGGGTATCGAATCAGAGTAGGCTCGAGCGGAAGCGGAACAAACACACACACACACTAGCAGAAAATAAAGAACACGAGAATTTACGTGGTTCGGTCAGGGTGACCTACGTCCACGGGTTACAACTAGGGTTTTACTTTTATTAGATGCTCACAACTGTTTTCAGAATGATACAGACTACAGTTACATAATAGGTATTTATAGAACAAGATTAGGGTTTCCTACTTGGTCAACAAGTTAACTAAGTGGGCCTAATAACTAGGGCCGGCTAACCCTAACTAGGGCAGGCTAACCCTAATTAGGGCCGGCTACCCTAAAGCCTACGAACCCAACAATCTCCTACTCGGAGGCTTTGTATAGTCCACAAAGTGCATCCAAGAAACCCATCACCAGTAACTTCAGTAATCTTTACGTTCAAGTCTTCCCAGCCTCCAGTTCCAAGAACAAGCTAAGACTTCAGTCACATCCAAGCCACCTAGTTACAACCACACCTCTCATCAAGTAACTGAGAGACCAGTTGAAGCTCCCACAAGCTCCAACCCAACAGTCTTATTAGACCCATTCTCTATCTCAACCGGCTTGCATGATCCACCAGCTCCAGAGATACACCGTGAATTAATACCACTCTCCACATTTTGCAAACTATTTCCAAGAGAGCTTTTTTCTTCAGTCGGAATCTTCGTCTTCAAAACCCAACGGTTCTTTGTGATTGTACCCGAAACACGACCCATGCTCCCACTATCACCAAATCCCCTGACTGGCTTAAACTTAGACCCCCGACCACATTCAACTGACATCCCCAAAGCACCAGAATTCAAGTTTGCAAATTGAACCCTCTTCCGCTTACTAGATTCAGTGAACCAGACTTTATGTTGTACAGGGACGGCTACTCCCTCAGCAGGTATCTCAACTAGATACAACGATCCTCGTCTCCTCCCACAGGCAACAACAAGATTTCCATCAATCACCTTCCACTTCCCACCACCAAACTTAACATCTAGTCCATGTTTATCCAGTTGACTAACAGAAATAAGTTTCTTCGTTAAACCTGGAATTACCCTGACGTTCTTTAAGTTCCATTTAGCGCCCAGTGGAGTCTTCAGATTGACATCTCCCATACCCGTAACATTAAGAACATGACCGTTAGCTAATCGTACCTTTTCAAAGTCTCCTTTTTTCAGATTCACCATCGTCTCCCCGTTGTGCATGGCGTGAAACGAAGAACCAGAATCCATAGCCCAAGAATCTATAGACTCTTCACAGCAAACCAGTACGTCACCATCAGATTCATCTGACACAACACTGTTTACATGCTGCTTACCAGCCTCTTTCTTAGGATCAGGACACTCGTTTTTAACATGCCCCTTTTCACCACAGTTCCAACACTTCACATTCTTCCCAGCTTTAGACAAGCTTTTCCCACGACTCCCACTGCTTCTGTTTTTACCTCTTCCCCTGCTAACACTGAGCATACCAGAAGTAGATCCTCCACTAGTGTTCCTCCGGCGAACGTCTTCACCCAAAACACTATCCCGGACCCGATCAAACTTCAAATTTCCAGTTCCAGCAGTTTCAGTGACCGTTGTCACAAATCCTGACCAACTATCAGGTAAGGAAGATAACAAAACCACAGCCTGAGTGTCATCATCCAACTTCATACCCACAGTTGCTAACCTGGACAAAATTGAATTGACCTCGTTAATGTGATCAGCAACTGAACTGCCTTCGTTCATTCTCATATTAAATAGTTCCCTCATCAAGAACACCCTATTACCGGCAGACGGCTTCTCATACATATTTGACAGAGCTTCTAACATATCACGAGCAGTTGTTTCTTTCATGATATTAAATGCAACGCTCCTCGTCAAAGCCAATGTAATTTTACCTCTTGCCTTTTTGTCCTTTGAGTTCCAAATTGCTTCGGCAGCTTTATCCATTCCAGCACGCATTCACCAAGCAACGCCTCTATTTGCATTCTCCACCAAGCAAAATCAGTACCGTTGAACTTCTCGATTCGGAACTTCCCGTCTTCAGCCATAGCAAACGAGAAAAAACCAGAAAAAACCACAAGGAACCAAGCAACCGAACCCCGAGCAACTTTCAATAAACCAGAAACCCGGAGTACCCGAACCAGCGACTTCTCTTGCAAACCCGAGCGTAAAATCAGCGAATAACCAGGATTTAAGAACCGAAACCCTAATCGCTAAACACCCCAAAACCACCAGATCTGCAACAGCAAACCCTACGGCGCAAACCCTAGACCTTACGAGCCGTAACCAGAGAATAGGTACGGGCCGTAAACAAGTCAGCGGCGACAGCAGCAACAGCAGATCAAGATCTCTCGTCCAGCTCTCTCTCCTTCTCCTGCGATAACCGTGTGAACCGTGTATTTAACTAAACCTTTGGCTCTGTACCACTTGTTAGGGGTATCGAATCAGAGTAGGCTCGAGCGGAAGCGGAACAAACACACACACACTAGCAGAAAATAAAGAACACGAGAATTTACGTGGTTCGGTCAAGGTGACCTACGTCCACGGGTTGCAACTAGGGTTTTACTTTTATTAGATGCTCACAACTGTTTTCAGAATGATACAGACTACAGTTACATAATAGGTATTTATAGAACAAGATTAGGGTTTCCTACTTGGTCAACAAGTTAACTAAGTGGGCCTAATAACTAGGGCCGGCTAACCCTAACTAGGGCAGGCTAACCCTAATTAGGGCCGGCTACCCTAAAGCCTACGAACCCAACACAACACACCAAAGCTATATACATCAACCATTACCGTGACCGGGGTGTTCCTAAACCATTCAGGAGCAACAAATCCTTTTGTTCCTCTTATTCCAGTACTCGTTCGACTTTGATCCATCATCAAAAGCTTTGCCAATCCAAAGTCAGAAATTTTAGCATTGTAGCAGTCTTCAAGAAGTATGTTTTGAGGCTTTATGTCACAGTGGATGACTTGGGTACTACATTCTTCCTGAAGGTATGCAAGTCCCTTTGCGATGCCTACAGCAATATGACTCCTCAGTTTCCAACGCGGTCTCATATCTCCAAAAAGAAAGCCTGCCAACGTGCCATTGCTCATGTACTCGTAAATCAATAACCGCTGATCACCATCATCACAATAGCCAAGAAGTTCGACCAAATTTTTGTGATGAGTCTTTGCAATAGCATTGACCTCGGTCTGGAATTCCTTTTCACCATCTTGAAATGCCTTGTTTAGCTTCTTCATTGCCACGGTTTTTACCCCTATTAGGGGAGGGGGTGGTTCACTAGTGATAGAAATTATCACTCACAAGCACCAATCAAGTTCCGCCATGTCATCGACCATTTTTCCATCACTCACAACCTTTTTTAGTGGGGATGGTCATCACTCATCACCACACCCAACAATTTCCCCCCAACCAACAATTACACTCACAAAAATAAATCATCACGCGTTGTACAAATAACGAAAATCGATTTCGTTGAACATATAACGCGTTATACTTGTTGCCGGCGGTGGACATTAACACGTGCTCATTTGTTCCCGTGATAGTATCACGGACGAGCCCGGGTTCTCTTACACCTTTATAAACTATCCCAAAAGCCCCCTTTCCTAGTTCATCCTTGAACCCGCCGGTAGCTTCAACCAACTCTTGATATGTGAATTGAGCCAGATTAGTATCAACGGATTTACTACATGGGGAATGATTTGTGGTAGTATTGGAAATATACATGTATCCGGTCTCATCAAAGATCAACTGTAAACCAGAATTGGTTGTATTGGAGTCATCGCTGGTGTCACTACTATAGTAGACATTATATAATATACCAGAAGGTATATCGCGCTTCCTAAGAATAAGATTTCCATTTGGAAGCAAAGTCAACTGATATCTTCCGATAGAGAAGTTTGTTTCGCTTATCTTTGAATTGATCTCTTCCTCTCTCTCCATAACCTGAGTAGGCAGTATGGTATCTGTTGGAAAGCGAAAGCTCTCCCAGATCTTGCGAGAAATGCTATCAACAATTACAAAATTACCAGTGTCGTTCATAAAACCATATGCAAGCTCAGAGTTATTGGACCCAGAAGTCCATATCTCTTTACCTTGAGGATCACTCAGTACGAGCCCACGCCCATTTGTTAGCTCAACTTTTGATCCTGTAGGCACCATAGGACCACCTTTTGGATACCAGACGATGGTCTTCTCAGGTATTTTGTCATACCATATGGATAACAAAAAGCTATCTTGCTGAATTCGTTGGAACCCAAAGGCAAAATCACCCGAAGGTGAGAGCCATGGTCTGCCATTTTCTGTTGCTATGAGCGATGTACCCACCCGTACAGAACCAGTTCCATTTATTTGTTGTGCTACAATCGAAAAGGGTAGAAAGATGGTTGAAAGAATGAGATATAGGACTCTAGCCATACTACGATATGAAAACCATACCCGCTATAAAGACAAAGATTTTAAGTAGTCAACAAAGTTTTTCTTGACAGGCAAGTGTTTGAAGTTTCAATAAGAAAGAAGTTGGACAAGTCTTGAGTTAAGGATCGATCTTAACAGGGAAGGAGCTTAGTGGGAACCGGGGGTGCACCCCCCCCCCCCCATGTTTCGGTTAGAAGTGTAAAATTTCAGATTTTTCGTTCGAAAATTTTAAAATTATATAAGATCGCCCCCCCCCCCTCGAAACTTTTGGTCAGACTCCGCCACTGGATCTTGACATTGAACTTTCCATAAGAAGGAGATGTCATAGGACACAGGCCCACATTAAACTTTCCACATTTAAAATGTAAACATTTTTGTTTCATCAAGCTTAATTTCTTGTGGACTATAGTGGACAGCATATATATAAAGACAAACTGTCCTACTAAAACTATATGAGGCGTCTTAAGAATGCTCACTGTGACAAGGATATAAGTTGAAGAAGCCTTTCTTTACTTGTCTAACTATCCCGTCAAAGTAGAAGCAAAAGCGGAAAGTCTGATCAACGAAGCAGAAGCAGAAGCGAAAAGTCTCTATACGTAAAGAAGTAGAATTGAAAGGTCTTTCTCCTTATAACTTGTGGCTCATGTAACTCGTTATTTAGTTCAGTAAAAACTTGTGTTTCACTCAAGCTAACTGGCTCGTATAGCATTCTAGATGAGATAGTTTGATTGAATCAGTATTCATCATTAATTTTCACTGTATATTGGTAAATATGTACTCTATTGTTCGTGCATGATTGGTTACTGACCAATAGAATAGTACTCGCAGGGACTATTTGTGTCAAACTGCGAAACTATGCAGATTCGTATGCAAGAGACATGCGATTGATCTTACAAACGCAAGTCTCATGCGTTAGACGGTTTGTACAGAAAAATGGCCAAGTGTAAATTTTTTATAAGTTGTCATGTTTGTTTTGCAGAAATGGCACGATTTATTTAAGACTTGTCTAATTTGGAATTTATATCTGACTTGTTATTTGTGACTCCACGAGTTAGCTTGAGTTGAAGACGGGCATAGAATATACCTAGGATGAACGTTGACAAATCAATACAGCTCAGCTTGTATTGTTACGAGCTCGAGTCCTAATTAGTGTCGGCTCCCCTCGGTCCGCTCATAGGTTGATCAGTAAGGCAGTTTAGTGACAAGAAATTGGTCAATTATTGTTGGTATGTTTATTTTAGGAGTTTATTTTTGTTCATCTCCTGGTTTTCCGGTTCTATATTGTGTGGTGGTTTAATCTGGGCCTTCACCCGGAACCAGGTATTGTTAGGAACCAATCCTACCCACGGGTACACTATCATGTGGTAATCCTATGCTTTGAAACCAGTTCCAACCAAATAATACCCTGCGTGATGTTAGTGCAGTTGTCTGTCGACTTCATCTTCGTTCGAGTCTTAGATTAGAAATGACAGACCATGGCACGTTGTACGAGAAAATGTCGAAAATTAGGGTTAAAGCTAATTCCGCACGGAATTAACAACCTAATTCCGCACGGAATTAACAACCTAATTCCGCTTGAACATGGTATTTCGTTTGTACTTGTAATTTCGTTTGAACAAGTAATTCCGCATGAAACATGATCATGCGAAATTACTCAGCCTATATATAGGTGCTAGGTCTAGTCATTTCGTACGGAAATTAGTTCCGCTGAGCCAAAGTGTCTACTGAGTTGTAAACCGCGTGTTTTCAATAAAATAGACAGTTAATAGTAATTCCGGTGTTATACAAGCTAAACGAAGACTATTTCAATGAATTCCGCCTCTGAACTATTCTAAGACCTCTTCTGAATGACTCGTTAGGTCGACAACTCGATCCTACACCTGAACTGGTTAAAACACGACAAAAAAACCCAGAACCGGAACCAAACTGATCACTTGCCTCTTCAAAAACTAGTTACATACCGAACCCAGTCCACTATAACCGGTTTTGACCCCCTTTGACAATACCCGAAACGAGTTCGAAACCAGTCCACTATGACCAGTTTTGACCCCCTTTGACAATACCCAAAACCCGCTTGTAACTGAACAGCTTTTCAGAAAAAAATAAATAAATAACCAGTTTTGTGCAACTCTAGCGTCCTTGACGAATCTAATATTTAATTTGCTACTGATTTAAAATTTTATAATAGGTCAGAAAAAAAAAATCATCTTTTATACTTGAGCAGCATAATGTTATATTCACAGTATTTACATATTTAATTTACACTTCGACATTTTTTTCAAAGAAAAAAATATAAATTTTGCATTATTGCAGTTACCAGTTGTCTCATTGCAAAAGCAAATACTTTGCAAAGATGGTGAGACTTTTATTAGAAATTATATATGATAATTATATTTTACAATTAGAGCTGCTGATTAAGAACTCAAGGTAAAATGCTTCAACCCGATATTACCTCTCACAAAATCGTATAGTTATATGAAAATTTTCTACATTTTTTAGAACCGGGTTACGAATATACAAACACCACAACTGTAGTGACCGATATTACCATATATACCCGCCAAGGCTACAGCCAGTTGGGTGTTACTATCTTAGCTGGAGCTACAGTTGAGGGCTGAGAATCTCGGATTTTGGCTAGAGACCGGTATTGCAATTTAACACTCTCTGCATTATCAAGTGTCTTCACAACATACCTGTGTTTTAAAGGTTTTTAATATATCTTAATATTCATGGAACAGATAGTAATAATAAATATAATTATTATTATTATAATAATAACAATAATAATAATAATAATAATATGAAGATGTTAATATTTGATTACGAAGACTGACCATCCGTTTAGGCATTGAGTTGTTACAATGGCTTCACGACCAACAAAACGAGGAGGTGTTCTTTTATTACCCTGAAAATAAAATACTTACAAAAGTTATAAGCTACACGAATATATGCAAGTAAGGCTGGCAAATCGTGTCTTAACAGGTTTAACAGGTTTCTGACGGCGCGCACAACATAAGTTTCAAACATGATTACGACTCGTTTAACTACTTTCTACCTCATGTTTATAAAACAGTTTTATGTTTTATGTACAAAGATGAATAAATGATAGATCCTAACATTGTAATTTTAATTATTTTAAAAATTAAAAAAGTCAAAGGGTGTATTTTTCAGTCAATCGTGTCTTAATGCAAGTAATCAAGGTTAATTTAAACATGATATATATCAATATATGAAACTAGAAAGAAAACAGATTTAAAAGTAAAATGTCATTTTTGTCTCTTGAGGTTTGGCTAGTTTTGGGACTTTTGTCCAAAGGCTTGTTTTTCCGCATCTGGATCCAAAAGGTTTGAAATCTTGTCATTTTCATCTGGCTCGTTAACTCCGTCCGTTTTTTCTCCGTTAAGTCAGGGGTATTTCCGTCTTTTTTTAACTTAGAGGGCAATTCGGTCTTTTTCACTTTATGTACAAGCATTGAGCAAAATGTACAGGTATTCAAAATACCCTTAACGAAGAAAAAAGACGAAAATACCCCTGACTTAACAGAGAAAAATGGATAGAGTTAACGAGCTAGATGGAAATGGCAAGATTTCAAACCTTCTGGATGAAGATGCAGAAAAAAAAAACCTTTAGACGAAAGTCGCAAAACTGGCCAAACCTCGGAGACGTAAATGGCATTTTACTCCAGATTTAATCAATAACCTTGATAATAACGCGTTCAGACACACAAAATGGAAATTGAACGCCCCGGCCTCTGATTTGTTCCGCATATGATACATCGCCATAATTACTTCTATCCTGCATGAGCCAAGAAGACAACATAAAAAAATTCAAAATCCTTTTTCTGTAAATAACAATCTTTGAATGATCCATGAAGGAAAAAAAACAAACCTGATCTAATTTGTTTCTTCTTTTAGTCGCGCGATTTCTTTGCAACTCTTCTTCCCTAAGAAACGCATGAACAGCAGATCGCAGAGCTACATAAACGAAACAAAAATGCGTAAAAAATTACCATACTTGATAAGATCACATAAAGCATCAAAGTTATAAAAACCAAATCTACCGATAATTAAAATAAGAAAGAAAAGAACTTTTCTTACATAAATTTGGAGCAACTGAGCTTTCTGATAGAGGTTGCGAACAAGTGTAGCATGCTTTCTGGGAAACATATCGTACATAACGACAGTCAGCACATATTTTGGAATCAGGAACTAGAAAGCATAACAAACATGAACTACATTGATCAAAAGATTGAATGCTAATGAAGCGTAGCGTATTTGCGAAAGAAAAACCGACGATATAAATCATAATAAGAGGACTTCACATACTAACCACCCTCATAACATGCTGCATTCCACTGCTACCAAAAGAATGCCCACAAGGTAATATCATCGCATCATCCATGAGAGCTCCTCTGTATGAACATAAAACCATAAACGTGTAACAAAACATGAACTTTATATATATTGTTACATTAACATAAGCCTTAACGTCAAATTGAACCTTTTACTATCCTACACGTCTACAAGTAGGGCTGCAAGCAAACCAAACGTTCAGCGAACAGTTCGTGAACCGTTCGGCGGGAAGTTCGTTTGTGTTTGTTCGTTTATTAAACAAACGAACACGAACAAGAAATTTCGTTGGTTTAGTTAAATGAACAAACATGAACAGAGGTCGTGTTCGTCCGTTTATGTTCGTGAACGTTCGATAACGTGTCCATTTGTGTTCGATATTTCATTAGTGTTTTTAGTTTTTATATCTATTTAAAAATACTTCAAAATTCCGACAAATTAAATATCTAATAAGTGTCAGTGTATTATATATTATGTTCATGAAACGATTGTTTGCGTTCGTTTGTTTCCATTTGTGTTAACATTAGTTTGTGCTCATTTGTGTTCGTCAACGTTTGTTTTTGTTCGTTGCCTAAAATTAACAAACAAACACAAACGAACACGAACACGAACAAGTTCATTTCCTTAACAAACGAACACGAACATAAAATCTTGTTCGATAAGTGTTCGTGAACGGTTCGCGAACACATATATTTCTTAACAAACGAACACGAACAAGGTCTTGTTCGTGTTCGTTCGGTTCGTTTGCAGCCCTATCTACAAGATTTGTAACTGAACTTTGGACCTATGGAGTAAATGCGTAACAATCATCAAACGATGCGTAGGTAACTTGCCATGATAATATATATAATTTTTAAAGAAACTCACGTTAAAGGATCCGAGAGTATCGTCCTTAATGACTCCCCTGATCCACCCGAATATGAACCACTCTTTCGTCCACTAAACCCGCACCCATTCTCAACCAACATATCTTTAAACCCTGCACCCGAACCCTCCACTCCATTAAACAACTGCGAGTAGTACAATTCACCATTCGGATCCGCAACCGTTATAGCATTTTGATACCGACATATTTGCCCTTGCTGATGATTCTCAACTGAACTTGATCTCACATCATTCATATCATTTCCTGACATACTAACACTCCCTTCCTTCATCACTTCCCTAACCGAACCTAAAACGGAACAATTAACAAACATATATAAAAATTACAAAAATCATAAAAATCATAAAAATCATAAAAATCACAAAAACCATAAAAAATATAAAATTAAAACAACTGCTCCAAAACCTAACAAAAATAATACACAATCACAAATAATGTTATAAAATTATAAAAATCACAAGAATTAAGCAAAATTGCTTCAATACTTATTATAAAAATCTTATAAAAAAACTGCTTAAAATTTAGAAATAATAAAATTATAAAAACTTACCATGCCTCATTTTCACATCACCATTTTTCTCACCGCTGACGTCATCATCCATATCGTCGACGTCATCATCGTCACTCTCCGATCCATCACCGCTAGGTGAGCTGGAACTCCTACCGCTTCTAACCTCCCACTCGTGGACGCCACGGTGGTACGGCGGAGCAGATTCCGGCAAGCTCCGGCGGAATTCGGCACCGGCGTGATGTTCATAGTGGCGATTTTGATGCTCGATGAAGCCGGTGAGCTCTCGAGTGGTTTTGTCATTGTTATTGTTGTTGCCGGAGCTGTGTGTGGCGGTATGGTGGTTAGGGCGGTGGTTTTGAGGCGGCGGCTGGTGCGGCGGATTGCGGTGGAAGCCTAGGGTGGCGTCGTGGTGGAAGAGGAGGTGGTGGTTATCGGAGCAGTGTGAGAGTACTAGAGCGATCTCTTCGGAAGCCATGGTGGTGATGAAAGTGTAAAACCCTAACCCTAATTTTGTTAATTGTGATGGGAAATTGGGAATTAGAAGGCGATTGACTTTGACTTTTACGTTTGACGGTGCTCACTCTATTTTTACTATTTTTAAAATTTTAATGCCAGGGCAAATGAATCGAACCGTTTCGACGCGTACCATTTCGACCAGTACCGTGAATCGAACCGTTTCGACTCAAACCGTTTCGACACGAACCGTTTCGACCCGAACCGGTGGTTGTGGGTGCCGAGGTGATGGATTCATTTGACAATGAAACACAACAAAAATGGAATTGAGATTCCAATTCCAACAATTTCCAATTCCAACAATTTCCAATTCCAATTGGAATGTTTAAATTCTAAATTCAATTCCTTCAAATTCTAATTCCTATACAAATTCCAATTCCAATTCCAATTGGAATGTTTAAATGAAACTCGGGAACACGACATGTTTTATTTTACTTTCTTTTCCTTACTTAAATGAAACTCTGAAACCCAAAATAATTTTACTTTCTTTTTGCTTCTTTTTCTTTCCTTCCATTAGTAAACTCTGGAACACAGTTAGCGCTCCCTACCCATCACATGCTCGCCAAAAGGGGGTGCGATCGATCCTCCGCCAGCCCAGTAACGAGCGCTAATGGCAACTGAAGGTAGGACCTATTGTTTCCAGCTAATCAATAGGATGGTTTTAAAGAGGCTTTAAACTATTACACGCAAGTTAAAGGGGCGAGTTTTAAAGCATCTATGTAACATAGCTCTGACATGGCACTATAAAGCTCCAAGGGCTTTAAACTTTAAACCTCGAGCCTAAGAGATTTATAAATCAGATAGGGTCAAATAAGTGTTTTTTTTTTTTTTTGTGATTTTATTATTAGTGTTTTAATTTATTAAAATTTATCAAGCAGTTATTGTTGATGCTTTACAATGACTTTTCGATTCCAATTGGGAAAACAATTTAGATGGCCCTTGATTCATAGTGAGATTAAAATAAGTATTCTTTTCTATGATTTGACGGTCAACATGATTATAGAAAGTGAAAAAAAATATGATGTGTGAGTGAATTATATCTCCATTAAACGTAGCGTGATCGAGGAACTGGAACGAACCCCTGATCGGTGTAGGGTGGACATACAAAACTATGAACATTGTTTTATAAACCTGTGTGGTGACATTTTCGTTCTTTCTGTGATAATTTTCATACTCTGATTTATGTGGATATCTTTTAGTTGTGATTAGATATCTCCGTGGGAGATATAAGTATCAATAATTACCCCGTTATTCGTTGATTTTTCGTGTGACAAGACTAACATCATTACTCCCTAGTTATAATTCGGTCACACGAGTAACCTCACTATATCTCTAGTGTGACAAGACTAACAATGAAACAAAAAACCCCAACACTATTATTAAAATCCACATCCAACCACATGAATTTTGGTAGGTGATCAAGTTTTCCAAACAAACATTGTTGGTAGAGTTAGGGATGTTCATTATCCGATATAACCGAATTTGAAAAAAAAAACAACAAAAAAACAAAACCCAAACCAAAACCAAATAAAAATAAAAATATGGTTATTTGGTTCGGTTTGTAACCGTAACCAAGTTCAAACTTGGTTATTTGGTATGATTTTCGTTTATATATATATTTTTTTCTGAATCTGTTTATAACTCAAAAATAAACAGGTTCGGAAAAAAATCATTTGGCTGAATTTGGTTAATTTGGTTTTAAACCGTAGCCAAATTATTTGGTTCGGTTGGGCAATATTCCAGTTAATTAACCGTAAACCGAACCGTTAGAGAGAAGCCAAATATGGTCCGTATAAAGAGTAAACGGGCACCCGATCCAAAGTTATAAGCGAATGACTTTTCCTTAGTCATCGTCGTCGTCGTATTCTCGGAATGGAATTGAAGAAGATGTTGATTTGCAGACGCGTTTTCTCTACTTCTCCGTCAACTACAACTCTTCTTCCCCATTTTTTTCTCCTTCTATACCCCCCCCCCCCCCATTTATCAGTACAATCTTTATTCCCAAACATCCAGTTGCTGCAAAATGAGTTTCAGGTGTTTGTTCATCACCACACTTTTCATCGTCTTGCCTCTGCAATCATACTCTTTCAGACACCTATACCAACAAACCCACGTACCATTTCTCTCTTTATCCTCATTTTAATCCGATATATATGTGGTTTTTAAGTTTAAGTTTGAATCTTTATATGATATGATCAATTCTTGTTATATGGGTGTTCATGATACTGATTTTAGACTAATCAATATGTGGTTTTCAAGTTCAATTTTCAATCTTTATATGATATGATCGATTCTTGTTATATGGGGTGTTCATGATATGATTTTAGACTAATCTATGTGTGGTTTTTTAGTTCAAGTTTGAATCTTTATATGATATGATCAATTCTTGTTATACGGGGTGTTCATGATACTGATTTTAAACTAATATATATGTGGTTTTTAAGGGTGAGGGTAGTAACCACTGGGTGTCAGCCCAGTGGCCACCGACACCCATCTTAAAACCTGCAAGGGGGAGGTCGCAAGTTCGATTCTTACCCTGAGCAGACTGGGGAATTCACCGCCAGGGCGCTTGGTCGGTTAGCAAACTGGGGAGGGGGATCCCTCCCGCTGTCAGGGGTACCGGGTACCGTGCATTTACCTTTTTTTTAAGGGTGAAGGGGAGTGGTTACCTATTTGGAATAGGTAAACTCCTCATTCACCTAATCAAACAGTGCCACGTCAATTTACATATTTTGTTTACCTAATGCTAAAAAACGTTGGCGTTGGTTTACCTAATGGGGTTTAGGTAAACTATTTAAAAAAAAGGAAAAATGTGTGATTGGTTGACAAGGAATGGACCCCACCACACACCCATCTCTCTCCCCTTTCCCTCCCTCTGACCGAGTCGGCAAAGGTTCACCGATCATCCATGTTCGCCGAGCGGTAAACACAGATGGCGGCGGTGTTACCGTTCGGTAAACCGCTTTGCCGATGTGTTTACCTATCCACTCCGTTCACCCTAAGTTCAAGTTTGAATTTTGATATGATTTCTTGTTAGGCCAGGCGGGGCGGCAATACTTGTCCACGCGTGATACATACCATAACGCGTTATGGTGTATTTTTCCCACCCCACAACACAAGTTCCACGCGTTATATTTTCAACGAAATCCATTTTCCTTATTTTTTCAACGCGTGATGGTTTTGTTTTGTGAGTGTAATTGTTGGTTGGGGGGAAATTGTTGGGTGTGGTGGTGAGTGATGACCACCCCCACTAAAAAAGGTTTTGAGTGATGGAAAAATGGTTGATGACATGGCGGAATTTGATTGGTGCTTGTGAGTGATAGAATTCTATCACTAGTGACCACCCCCCTCCCCTTATATTGTGTTTTAAGTTTGATAAAGATGCTAACTTTTTTCAGGTTTCTCCTTCACCTAGCCCTTCTTATGGTGGATCAAATTTCGAGAAAACCTGCAGTAGAGCATCTAGAAGTTGCCAGTTGAAGAATATAACTGCCTGTTTGACTTATTCTCAAAGTGGTAATTATCTTTTTAGTTTTTACCCTTTTGGAATTTTGATGATGCATTTGAGTATATTCTATAAAAGAGGCATGATGTTACATATGTAAAAAAGGTTAAATATTTAATGGCAGATGAAGTATGATTGTTGAGGGTAAATGAAATCTTTTTGGTGTCATGATTTTGAATCATGGTGATTTTATGATGTATAAAGTTAAAGGATATTTAGAAGAGTAAACTGCCATTTCGGTCCCTGTGGTTTGGTCAATTTTGCCACTTTAGTCCAAACTCAAACTTTTTGCATCTGGGTCCCTGTGGTTTCAGTTTTATTGCCACTTTGGTCCAAAAATGAAATCAGGTCATATTTATCTTATAAAATCCTGTTATTTTGTCATTTTCCGTAGGGGCAAAATGATCATTTCTTTTTTATAAATAAATACCATATTTTATAAGACAAATATGACCTGATTTGCCCCTAAGGAAAATGACAAAATTGCAGGATTTTATAAGACAAGTATGACCTGATTTCATTTTTGGACCAAAATGGCAATAAAACTGAAACCACAGGGACCCAAATGCAAAAGGTTTGAGTTTTGGACTAAAGTGGCAAAAGTAATCAAACCTCAGGGACCTAAATGGCAGTTTACTCTATTTAGAAATGACATGGTTAGGATATGTTGTCTCCAACGGGTCAGTTACTTAGGTACTTAGGTAAGTATAGATGGGTCAACGGGCCGAAGGTCACCCAAAGTGTGCTTAAATGCTTTCAAACTAATAAATCGATCGTCTTTAGTAGAGTTTGCTTGTTTCCATAATCGTATTCAACGCATTAGTTATTTATAAAATACAAAGTCTGTTGGTATGTCAACCCGACGTGTATTAAGAAATTACTCTTTTGACCCGTTACATAGCTGATAGCACGCTCGAACAGCCCATTTTGCCACCTCTACCCGCATGATTATAATCGTCTTCCTTTATGTTACTAAAGTAATTGCTCTTTTCATGATGAAGAAACGCGGCTCTATGTATATAACAACGGTGAAAGCCTGCAGCGTGTGAAAGTTATGATACTTCCTGCTAACAATACTTTCATGGATATAAACATAACAAGCCACCAAATGAAGACGGTACGTTTCTTTTCGTTCACATGTTTAGAATCTGAATTTCATGATCAAGGATTTTAGACAACGCTTTTTTGTAACCATATTTAAGTTCCTTCGGTTGGTTATCGGATGTGCGTTTCCTAAGTGGTTATTTTGACATTTCGGTGCACTTGTTAAGTTAAGGATGGTTAGTTTTATATTTATGTTATAAGTGGCTAAATGAGTGAGTTGGGTAACGGGTCAAATGTCCAGTTTTTTAGTTCAGGTCGGGCCAGGTTAGGGTAACGCACAAAGTTTTTATTATAGCTATAATAGTTGGTGTGTTAACTATAAATTACCAGAGGAGTAAAGTACACGGATGATCCCTGTGGTTTACCAAAGAGTTAATTAGTGTTTTTGTCCCTGTGATTTGTCAAATATCACTATTTCGGTCAATTAGTTTAAAAATTGCCATTTCAGTACCCGTGGTTTCACTTTCGTAACCATTTCAGTCCACCTCGTAACCATTTCAGTCCCTGTACTAACAGAATAAATGGATTGAAATGGTTACGAAAGTGAAACCACAGGGACTGAAATCGCAATTTTTAAACTAATGGACTGCAATAGTGATTTTTGACAAACCACAGAGACGGAAACAGTAATTAACTCTTTACCCAATTTTTGGATTTGGTCCATAGCTTTCCAAAAGTACACATATGGTTTGCACTTTGTAACGCATTTAGTCCCCAACTTTTTCCAAAAGTACATGGATGGTCCCTGTGGTTTGCACTTTGTAACGCATTTAGTCCCTAACTTGGACATGCTAAAACCTTTAGATTAGTTGGTTGGGGACTAAATGCGTTACAAAGTGCAAACGATAAGGACCATCTATGTACTTTCAGAAAGCTAGGGACCAAATCCAAAATTTTGGCAAACCAAAAGTACCATCCGTGTACTTTACTCTTATGAGAAAATGGGTCCAAATAACATTCTGTTTACCTAAACACTCAAAACTGATTAACGACATGTTTGACCTTATGCTTGTTACAGGTCAATATTTCCTCGGACGTTGACTTAAGTTCCACGATAGCGTTGACCACTAGCGACGGTGATTGTCTAATAAGCACAGCTGCAGCTCCACCACCTGAAAACCGCTACCAGAAACACACTTCATACGCGACTTACATAACCCGAACTAATGGTGCATACCTAGTAATCCTACTACTTATCATAGGCGGACTTTTGACTTTTTTCAAACTAAGGACCCGAAGCAGACACCTTGACGGGGTCCCATACCGCGAACTTGAAATGAGAAACACAACATCGGTGAACATGGACGAAAAAGAAACCGAGAATTGGGATCAAGACTGGGATGATCAATGGGATGATGAAAAAGAAAAACCTGTGAAATCTGGTGGTGATGATCATGTTTTGGTCAAACAAGTCAAACAAGTCAAACAAGAAAATGATGTTATTACAAAGTTGCCTAATTCTAATGGAAGGAAAAAGGAATGGGATGATTAATAGTTTGAATGAAAGTGTCCAAAATGAAGGTAAAGATGTTCACATTTTTTACAATATATTAAGAAAGATTATTAAAACAAATTTCAGATTTTTAAAATTTTTATAAATTTTGAGAGGCAATTTTGATTCCTATTTTGTAAAAATTATGGATTATTGACTATTCTACTAGATTTATGTTATAAGCAATGCTTGTAAGAATAAATGATTTAGACCAAAAATGTTGTATATGATGGTTTTGTATCAAATTCGTCGGTTAAGCTCGCAAATCCAGGTAAGAAACCGAGAGTGGTGGAGTTTTTTTGCTTTTTCTTTCTCTCTCTAATGTGGTCGTCTAAGGCTAGATTAGAGGTATAAACGTGGCACTAGCATGTTATAAGTCAGTGGTAACCTTTAGAAAAAAACTGAATGGCGCACATTTACAAAGATACTATTCATTCCATTCATCTTTTAATATAAAATAAAATAAAATATAAATATAAATACAAATAAATATAAATAGAGGGAATTTCAAGGATTGTCCTTTATCTTTATACCTATTTTCAGGCGCTGTTCTTTATGTTCAAAATTGACGAGTTTTGTCCTTTATGTTTTCATATCATACACGTTTTGTCCTTTAGGCCTAACCCAGTTAGTTTTTTCAGTTAAATTTGGTCTTATGTTTTGCAAATGAGGTCATTTTTGTCATTCAAAGGTAAGTTCAACCGCAGATTTACAGCTCAAAGCTTCTGCAACCTTTGAATTGACAAAAATGCCCTCATATGCAAAGCACATGACCAAATTTAACTGAAAAAACTAACTGAGTTAGGCCTAAAGGACAAAACGTGCATGATATGAAAACATAAAGGACAAAACTCGTCAATTTTGAACATAAATAACAGCGACCGAAAATGGGTATAAAGATAAAGGACAATTCTTGAAATTCACTCATATAAATATAAATATAAATATAAATATAAATAAATATTATAAGTATAATATAATATAATTGTTCATCCTTGTTGCAAAGATCACAATAAGAAGTCAAACTACTATGGTTCAAACTTATGCAAAAAGGTCAAAACAATAATAGGTCTTGTGAAAATAACATGATCCCCTTGAACTATTAGTTAATTACAATTCTGGCTATATTCATTATCACTAACAGAAAGTATAGATTATGTTGACATAAATGGTTGGAGGAATGAAGAACATGTAAAATACCAAAATTGCCCTTGGAGACTCATGTAATGAAACAAAAGTTATCCTTCCAAGAACAAAGCAAAATCCAGATTCTACTGCAAAAGGTGAAAAAAAGAAAATAATATGGTATCCATAGTTGTCTTTTAAGAAAAGTAAAAGTAAGCATGAAGGGATCATGCATGTTTGTTGCTTGGGACACTTTCTCTTCATTACATCACATGTCATGCTTCTATTTTATTTCAAGTTTTGCTTTTATACATTTCATAAAATCCTTTTGCAGCTTTTTCTATTTTGAATGTTAAAAGACTAGTGAATGATGTTATAAGTGTCATTTTAGTCTATATGGAATGAGTCATTTTACCAGTTTATTCCAAAGGTTTGAAACGTTGCCATTTTAGTTTAAATAATTTCAAGCGTTGCCATTTTAGTCCGCTGGGTTAACTCTGTCCATTTTTTATGTTAGCTAGAAGGGTAATTCGATCATTTTATATGGTCGAATTGCCCTTGTAGTTAACAGAACTACATTTAAAATGACCGAAATGCCCTTCTAGTAAACAAAATAAAGGGATGGAGTTAACCTAGTGGACTAAAATGACAACGTTCATAACTATTTGTACTAAAATGGCAACGTTTCAAACTTTTGGACTAAACTGCCAAAATGGCCCAAACCACAGGGACTAAAATGACATTTAACTCTAAAAACAAAATTCATAAATATATTTTTCTATAGATCTAAACTTGTGATCATTGGTATACATTAAGGAGTGTGTTAACTAATCTAGGAAGATGTTATAAACCCTTTGAACAAAAATGATTTTTTTTTTTTGCAATTTTTTTAAGCTTGTAATAGATTTACATAGGAATTAATGGTTACATAAGATGGCAGGTAAACGGGCAACAAGCTGCGTCGTAACCCCCTTTTAAATAGTAAATCCAATTCTACCGAAAATAAAACTTTGGTTCCTTGGCGTCAAAAAATTGATGTACACGATTCTCTGCACTCTATCCAAAAAACCAACAGCTTCAAAAGCAAATAAACCAAATGTATCAAAGGAAAAAGGGTTTAAACTTTGGAACTCTTATACATATACAAGAATA
Source organism: Helianthus annuus (assembly GCF_002127325.2). Classification (NCBI taxonomy): domain Eukaryota; kingdom Viridiplantae; phylum Streptophyta; class Magnoliopsida; order Asterales; family Asteraceae; genus Helianthus; species Helianthus annuus. The sequence goes on from NC_035439.2 coordinate 144,778,801, forward strand.
TTTTTCAACTAATATGCAAAGACATTGGTGTTGTAATGGGCACCTAAATAAATTTCCACCCCACTAAAAATCCCTTTATTATTTTTTTTTCTGTTTAAAAAAGCATTATATCTCTTATACTCTTTATCAGTATAACCAACTTGCCAATATAGTAATTGAAATTTGTGTAATACTAAAACACTTTTTAAGATTAAATATGATGTCATCCGGTTTTTAAGTCCGATTCAACCAGATTGGTCGCGCTTTAATAAGCAATCTGGTTTCAAAACATTAGTGTTGACGACTCCTTGTAACGGAAACATGTGATTTTCTCGATTAAAAGTTCAATCGAAACCACAGATTATTTGTAAATGCCAAATTGCTAAGGTTTAGAATATTGTTTCAAAAAAGTGTTGCTCTTTTATGTTTATATGTGGGTGTTATTTGTTTTGATCATACACAATGACTTAAAATGCAATGATTGATTAGGGGTGCAAACGAGCCGAGCGGCTCGCGAGCTACTCGAGATCGGCTCGAGAAAAAGCTCGAAATGAGCCGAGCCTTATCGAGTCCGAGCCGAGCTAGAGCCTCAAAACAAAGCTCGTTTGTTTATCGAGCCCGAGCTCGAGCCTCACATGTGAAGCTCGTTAGGCTCGTCGAGCCTTAGTGTAAACGAGCCGATTCGAGCCGAGCTTATTTAAACTTGTTTACAAGCAGATCTCGAACCTAAAAATAAGCTTATTTAGTAAACGAGCCCGAGCCCGAGCTTTACTTATCGAACTCGCAAGCCTAAAAAGTCTATTATTTATATTATTTTTATTTAATATACTAATTAATAGATAATAAACGAGCTGAGCCCGAGCCGAGCTCGAGCTTGATAAAATACAAACGAGCCGAGCTCGAGCTTTGAAAACAAAGCTCGAATCGAGCCGAGCTCGAGCTTTGAAAACAAAGCTCGAATCGAGCCGAGCTCGAACCCGAGCTCTCATAAGTTAATCGAGCTCAAGCTCGAGCCTGGCCGAGCTCGGGCTCGGCTCGACTCGTTTTCACCCCTACTTTTGAGGAAAGAAGATGTGTGCTAAATTATTCTCTTTTAAGGAAGTTTGTAGTTTAAATTGAATATCAAATTTACAAGTTGGGTGTTTATATATAATCTATATATATGAAGTACACATATAATGTAATAAAATCAAGAAATTTATACACTAAAATCAATATATTTTCTTTATATGAGAAAAATAAAAAAACAAGGTCATGTTAACTTAAATTTTTGGAGGCTTTCATGTTGGGTGCCTTAAATGTTGACAAGAAAGAAAAAGATAATCAAATTTATTAACAACACATGTGGCAGTTGATGATTGAAAATGACAATAATAACATTTCATAATCTAAGTGGATTTGTACTTTGAACAACTCATTTTAACTAGTATTAAGACTTATAATAACACATTAACACCATTTCCTCTCGACTTCAAAAGGAATAATTGATTTTAATAATCTCAACTATTCGTCATTGGTCGACAACGGTCCCAACTTTAAACTTTCCCACTGGCGGTCCCATCTTTTCACATATTGGTCTTAAATGAACCCTGACTAACAGAACCCTAACGCCTTTAGTCTCTGGTTGCCGAAAAACGTTTTTGGTCGGAAAAAGGTTCGTAAAGGCCCAATTTGTGGTTACAAACAAGTTTGTGACGAAAACTTTGAGTTTTTCGGCTAAAAAGTTGATTTTTCCAGCCAAACTGAAGTTTTCCGGCGAAAAAGGAATTTTTCCTGCGACCTTAATAATTGGGGATTTTTACTAGAAAAGGTTCGTTCTTAAATGTGTGTAATAAGGTTACAAATAGGTTTGAGACGAAAATGTTAGTTTTCCGGCCACTGATGGCCAATATGTGAAAAGATAGGACCGCCAGCGGAAATTTTTGAAGTTAGGACCGTTGCTGGCCAACAGGTAACCGCTGAGATTATTAAAATCCATTATTCCATTTCAAAAACACCAAACACCATTTTCTTAAACAAAACAAAAAAAAATACCACATAGAACATGAACATTAACACATAATTATGCAGTAAAACTTCTATGTCAGCTGCTCTTTCAAGACAAATAATAACCGTTAAACAAGAACCATAACAACAATAACAACAAAAATTGGATCCGGTGAAAACGAATCCGGTATCTTAACACTAACAGAATCCATTACAATACTAACCGGATTCATCTTCGCCGGATAACCAATCGGAACTAAAACATACATCAAGACTCCGATTCCTCCTCGTTGCTTTCGGACGGGCATTTGATCAGCCCCAATATGTTAATCACCTCAGCCATATCCGGTCGGTTCGATGGCACTTGCGACGTGCAAATTAGCCCCAATTTCATCACCGGAATCGCTTCCTCAGCCGGAAAGTTCCCTTGAAGCTTTTCGTCGATGCATTCATCTACCCGCCCTTCTTCAAGGGCCCCGCGAACCATGTCGCAAAGTATCACCACGTCATCCTCCATGTACTCCACCGGCCTCTTTCCAGTCACAATCTCGAGAACCAAAACCCCGAATCCGTAAATATCGCATTTTTCCGTGATTTTAACCGTTTTGCAGGCGAATTCGGGTGCCATGTAACCGAGGGCGCTTTGGATCTTGCTGCTGAGAACGTAACGATCTAGCATTGGGAGAAGTCTTGCGAGACCAAAGTCTGCGACTTTGGGCTCACCAACACCATCGATTAACACGTTGCTGGATTTCAGATTGTAATGTATGATGTTAAGACGATGCAAGTGAGCTAAACTTTTTGCGATCCCGAGAATGATATTGAATCGTTCGTTCCACGTGAGCGAGCTTCCGTTTTCGTCTTCGTTTTCGTGCAGATGCTTGTAAAGATTCCCACCAGATACATATTCGTAGATTAACAGTTGTAGCGACGGAGTCCAGTAATACCCTTCGAGCGCTACGAGATTCGGGTGATGAATCTTTCCGAGCTTCTTAACCTCCCGCTCGAAATCGTCTTGCGATTTAACAAGACTCGAAACCGTCAGCTTTTTAATCGCAACGGATCGGCCGTCCCCCAGAACAGTTCGGTATACCGCGCCAAACCCACCGCGCCCGAGCTCACAATCCTTGTTTAGTAACGCATGTGCTCCGGTACTAAAGTCCGGTTCGCCAGAAAACATTACCAGCTTGCCGGAATTCGTATCGGTACTTGGAGAGCTGCTGAACCCGCCACCGGATAACGGAACCGCGGCTGCTGACCTGGACATGGTGGACCGGACTCGAATATTAAGAACGGTGATGAAAATTATGCCGATGACAATCACGGCAGCTGCACCGATTGCTACGAAAGCCGAAATGCTAAGAACGGTTTTCTTGTTTTCGAGAGTCTGAGGGACCGAGTCAACGTCTGTACCGGTTGAGTTGGGGTTGAGTACTATCGGTTTTGGAAGCACGGTTGGACAGCTTCGGTCCACTGCAGCACCGCAAAGAGCTGGATTGCCGGATACAGAGGACGGAGATATGGTGTTGAAGAAAGCACCACCGGGTAATTCACCTTGTAGTTGATTGTGTGATACGTTGAATGTAACAAGATGTACAAGGTTTGCTAACGGCTTCGGTAGGGTTCCGGTGAGTTTGTTAAACGACAAATCAACATACTCGAGATCAGCAAGCTTCGCCATTGCTTCAGGAAGTTTACCCGAAAGACTGTTTCTCGATAATATCCTGCAAAACGCATAGATTAGATTACGATTAACCAAAAATGGTTTGTGAAACATATTATACGAATCTTACAAAGAAGTAAGGGATGAACATGATGCAATTGAACTCGGAATGTTGCCGGAAAGCGAGTTCTGCGATAATACGAGATCCTTCAGTAAAGTTGCTCCTCCGATTTCAACAGGAATGCTTCCGTTTAACTTGTTTACACTCAAATCGAGAATGTCCAAAGCCGTTAGCTTGCCGACAGTCTTCGGGATTTCACCAGTCAGCGAATTCTTAGACATGTTCAAGAACCTCAAGCTGCTAAATTTCCCGATATCAGACGGGATTTCACCGGATAACTCATTGTGGGATACATCGACAACTAGAAGATTCTGGTGTGAGATGTTAACAGAGGAAGTAAATGCGCCATTGATGCTTCCAGTAAGTTTATTTTCGGAAAATATAACAGTTTGCAGCCCTAATTGGAATAACCATGTAGGAAGAAACCCGGTTAATGAATTCCGACTCACATCCAAGATCTGGATGTTTTGGCAATTGATCATGGATGCTGGCAAGCTCCCGGAGAACCGATTGTTGGAAACGTTCAGTACTTTTAACGACTTGATATTACCAATTGCGTTTGGTACTGCACCAGAGAACATATTATTAGAAAAATCAACACTTTGCAGACTTCCCAGATCACCTATCCATTCGGTAATCTCGCCGGTGAACAAATTACTACGAAAATTCAGATCACTGCACAAAGAAAGTTTCTGCAACGAGCTCGGAAGACTCCCGGAAAACGAGTTCTCGCTCAAATCAACCGACCTCAACAACGCACACGCTCCAATCTCGTCAGGAACCAGACCAGTAAACTGGTTCTTTCTGAGATTAATTTCCCTGAGGTTATATAAACCTCCGATATCCTTCGGGATCTCACCTTCCAAAAGATTATCCGAAACATCAAGTGATCTAAGTCCATGCAAGGACCAGACACTAACAGGCAACATCCCCGAAAACTGATTGGATGAAAAGTTAACAGATCCAAGAGCTAAACACGAGCCCAAACTCTCCGGAATCTGGCCCGAAAACTTATTCTTCGCTAACGAAATCGACCTCAGAGACCCACATTGCTCGAAAAAGGTAACTGGAACCGGTCCAGACAAACTATTCTCACTCAAATCAATCACCCTAAGGTCAGTAAGCTGAGCAAGATTAACTCCAATACTTCCAGTAAGATTGTTTCTAGCTAATGACAACTTACTAAGAAACTTCAACTGCATCAACCCCCGCCCTATCTTCCCCGACAACCCGAACCCATCCAGAACAAGATCCGACACTCTATTCGACCTAGGGTTACACCTAACACCATTCCATTTACAAGGACTATCATCATCTTCATTCCATGAAGCCAATTTACCCTCTGGATCTTGAATATCTGCCTTAAACACAATCAAGCCCAGAACATCATCATCCAGTGTTGGACTCAATGATTCCACAACAATAATATTAACCACTACCAAAATCAAACAGTTCCAAATCACTGTTCTCATCTCAATTTTCAAATCCTAATTTTCAATCCCTAATTTTCAAACCCTAATTTCAAAATTGGACGATAATAACCGACAAAAGGTAACAAACTGTAACAAACTCTGCTTAATCTAACTGACATCAACAAGAATGAGTAAATCAACTTAACAGAGTATGAATGCTGTTGACAAACTAACAATTGTGGTGTGTAATGTAACTGCCGTTAAAATTAACGGAAATTAAACGGTGAAACGGTCGGAGAAGATGTTAAATAAGAAGCCTTGAGTGTTTTTAAGGTTTTCGTTACCGGAGAAGTTAACGGCGACGGTGGATGTGTGGATTCCGGCCGCCGTGAGCAGAGGACTCTGTTTTCTAGGGTTTTGTTTTCAGACAGAGAGAATACAGAAACTTTATTAAGTAATTAATGGAGGAAGAGTGTGGGGCCCACGTGTTTGTTTGTGACACGTGGTGGAATGTTAGTGGGTAGTAGTGAGCTGTATGACACGTTGGCTTGGACAGTTGGTGAGATTGGGACATAGTTTGAAAGATAAGGGGGGTTTTGGAGTTTTGGTAAAGATAAGGGGTCTGGTTGTAAGTTTTTTTATGGAAACAGGAAAAGATTAAAAGAAAAAGCACTTTTTTAATATTGAAAAAAAGTTGTTTGTTATGATAAAAAAGACAAAAGATATCTTAGTCTATTTACTCCTTTTTTTCTTATCTTTGTGGTTCAAAGCTCAAGTATTTTATATTTTATAGCTATTAAGTGTGACATTATTAAAGATGCTAATATAAAAATAAAATGTGGATACAACATGGGATTTTTGAGGATTTCTTTTGTCTTTCCGTTGTCATCATCATATTTGGTTTATCTTCATGACCAATAATGGGTTTTCTTTAGCAATCATATATTTGTATTCTCATATTATATCTTTTTTTTAACGGGAAGGTGTCATACATTTTTTGGGTGCGAGACACCCCACACCCCCTCCCTCTCACTGGAGAGGTCTGTTGTCCCACTCTGGCCAGACGTGAGTGTCTTTACCGTGCCCCAACTGGCATCAGAGAGTGGCCAGCATCAGAGAGTGGCCGGCATACAAGGAAAAACCCTACAGGTATCTCACCCCAACTATGGGGCTTGACGAGTTGAGAGCCGCCTCGAGAGGGGATCGAACTCGGGTACCGTGGGTAAAAAAAAAACCCAGGTGCATCAACCAGTTGGACTGGAATCATTTGCAAATTATCATATTATATCTATTTACAAATTCTGATGAATTAAGACGAAGATGATAACATTAGTGATTAGTTATATGTACACATAGACATCCTAACAGAGTAACAGGGACATCTTTGTGGTAAGTGATGTACTTCAAAATCAGAAGATTTAGAGTTAAAATCATGTAATATCCTAGAAAATCCAAAAATTTGATATCAATATATACACATACACCAAATATAATCGACTAACATTTATTGCTTTATCTTCAAAATGTTGAGTTGTGAGCTCTCGCAATTACTATGAGAACACAATCGTTATCACGATGACAGGAGTTCAAGGGCATTGAAGTCCCTCTATCGGGTCCATGTGAATTTTGAGCTAATAGTATTAATAAATAGAAAAAAGTTATCTTGGAGATCTACCCTAAGACATTATTGGTGATTTTGGTACATACAACTGTAGAGATTGTACAAAAGTATAATGAACTATTAGTGTGGACTTGAACGTAGATTAAGCACAACAAATAAGTGAACATAGTTTATACTTTTGTCAAACGATCTTTGTTGTGCACTTTCAATTGGTATTGTAGTTCAAATTCAAATTTTTAACACCAATTCCTAAATATTTGTATGATAAATCAAATTAATGAAATGCAAGTTATCATAGTTTTGAGTAATTTAACATGTAATATGCTTGGGTAAGTGTGAATCTAGTCAGTTTTATTAAATATAAACTTTATATATATTTCAAGCTTGTTTTACAATAACATTATACTTCCTGTGAGTCCGTTCACTCCAAGGCTGAGAACTTGTAACGATTCGAGTTTTTCAAGAGTGTTAGCTGGAAAAATCAACTGGTTGCCGAAAATGAAGAAGATGGAGAAGATGGGAGGACTGAATTGTTAATTTGGGGCTATCAGAGGTATGGTATGCGCTATATTGGGTTAGAAAATACGAAATGACAATATTGTCCTTCATTTTTTAAGTAAAAAGACAACAATACCCTGGTCAACTAACGAATGACTAACGACTATTTGGTTTAATTGAATCAAATTGACGACGTCAAGGACTAAATTGTTGCTTTTAAAAAAAAAAAAGGAACTGAACATGCGTTTGGGTGTAAACCTCAACTATACTTTACTCTATATATTATTTATTTATTTGTAGATGATTTGTGGTGAGTGAAAGAAGATCATTAAATATGTAAGATGGGAAGATGGAGGGGTAGGTGATGTAATTTAATGAAAAAGTACGTGATCGGCGTTCAGAGGGACAGAGACTTTTGTTATTTTGCCTTTTGACCCTTTCTTTTCTTCAATATATCCGTGGTCCCAACACTCTTTACTTTGAGACTTTTATTATTTGTTTTTCATTTTGTTTTTTAGAATTAAAATATTAAATGCATTCCATATCATTAATCTATATTTTACCTAGCAACCCTATTTGTGGTCTTTTCTTCATCCAGCCTAAATGGTGTTTTATAATTTCATATATATACTATGAAAGGACTAATTAGTTATATCTTTTAATTTAGAGTAAACTGCGATTTTATCCCTGAGGTTATGGGTCATTGGTATCCTTACCCCCCTAAGGAAATAATTGCAATTTTACCCCTCACTGTTAACTGTTATGTCGCACTTCTACCCCCGGCTTCAATTTTGTTGACCGGTCAATATAAACATGGGAGGGTCAAAGGGTATAAAAGTAATTTCACCAAAATTATACCTTATATATTAAAATAACCCCTAAACTCAACCTTACATCACAACCTTACCCCTTAAGTTTCCTCTTCATCTCTTCCGGCGAACTCCTTCCCTCCGGCTTCTTCACCGGCGACCTCCACTCCATTCTCCTTCCCTCCGGCGACCTCCACTCCATCTTCTTCACCACTCCTTCTTCTTCACCACACGAGCACAGGATGACTAAACAGAATGTGGTGTGTGTCGGTGTGTATATATTTTAGATATATATTTAAGCCCTTTTTACACTTTTAGCCAAGTTTTAAATTTATAAAACACGATATTCACTAACACTAAACACACATATGGGCAAGTGCACCCATCGTGGACGTAGTATAGTGTTGGTAAGATACCGAGGTCGTCCAAGGACACAAGAGCTTTTAGTATCGGTTTATCTTCAACGTCTAATCAAATAAAAAAGGTTAGAAAAATGTTTTAAACTAAGAAAAGTAAAAACTAACTAAATGCTGAAAATAAAAATAAAATAAAAACGGATAGACAAGATGAATCACTTGGATCCGACACATGTATTAGTATAACCTTTGATTATTTTCGCACTTTTGCACTTGTTTAAGAGATTATCTTAGTTATTGTAGTAGGCCCCTCTTTTGAAGGCGACGTTACCCTCAACCCAGTAGTTTGAGTCAGCAAGGATACAATCCTAAAGGGTCGGATTATTGAAAGATAATGAATTAAGTTATTAATGCGAATTGTGGTAGGCCCCGCTTTTGGCGGTGACGTTACCCTCGGCTAAGTAGTCTGAGTCAGCAGAGATACAGTCCTAAATAGCCGGGTTATAGTATTAATAGTAGTTAACTTATGAGGGGGTCAAAGAGTTTGGATCCTCGCCATCCAATACCTATGGGCATTGAAGGAGACCCTACTAAATTTGACCCAGGTCCCAAGCAGGACCTCTAAACGCTGAACAAGGGCAAGACCCTTACCAAACTGTTCCCTTAACCCCCGACCAGGTAGCCAACATACCTCCATATAGACCGTGGAGATATGAATGGTGAAAATCTTTTATTTTATATAGACAGTAAAATAATGCCAAGACACCATGGACAAACGATAAGGAAATATCACCTTCAACATAAGTAACTAGTTATTAAAATCATTAATAAAAAACCAAATAAAAAGTGCAAAAGATTAAAAATAAAAAGTATTATACTAAACACTTGTCTTCACCAAGTGATGTAAGAGACTTAGGCAAACATGGCCTTGATTGTCAAGAACTCTTACGATCAATCTTGGATCCCGAGACGACTCACACACTCTACGATGGACAATGGACGATGGTGGTGGATGATGGTGTTATGGTGGTGGTGGGTGGTGGATGAGGTGTGAGAGAGGTGGTGTGCCAAGGGATGAGAGAGAATGAAGCCAAGCTCCTCTATTTATAGGCTGAACAGAAGACTGGACACGGCCCCGTGTCCGCTGGACACGGCCCCGTGCCCGTCTGACATTCTCTCTCTTCATTAATTGTAATTGCGAATTACAATTAATGCGCCTGCTGTACTTTCACCACGCCCCCGTGCCCGCTGGACACGGCCCCGTGGTGGGCAATGGAAGCTTCTACTGGTTTGTCTTTTCTGCTGCTTCCTGGGCACGCCCCCGTGTTCGCTGGACACGGGGCGTGTTCAGACTCTGTTTCTTCTCCTTTGCCTTGGGAGGTGCCGTTGAGGGTCCGGGCAGTCTACTTTTGTTCCTTTTCTTGTATTTATGGTAGAATTAGTTGTCTTTTTGCTTCTTTTGTGATTTTGAGCTCATTTCATCCTGAAAATACAAAAGGAAGACAAAAACACTCTTTTTCCAACATTAGTACTCAAAAAGGGTTAGTTTTATGCCTTAATTGATGTGATTTATATGTTGCATTTTACACACATCAAATACCCCCACACTTGAACTTTTGCTTTTCCTCAAGCAAAACTCTTTAAATGTGGCTTACACTCCCAAATGGAATAGGTAGAAGAGAAGTTTTTAGCTTGTCCTAGAGTGTCGGGGATCCAGGGTTTTTATAGGTTTTATTTTTATTTATTTACAATCCTATTCGTTATGATTTATTTTGAACGTTTCATAAGACAAATTACTTATTTGGGCATAGCATGCCTTATTAAAATTCCATTTATATACAAGTTCACATACCTCACGGGAGATCACTCAACACTCGGCCGAAGGTGTATATTTTTAGTGAATCACTCGAGAGCGGCATGGAACTTACGCCTTCCATAGGCTTGCCAAGCAATCAATCCTCCTCCTTTTTAACTTTTTACCTTTGTAAATATCAAGAGGACTTTTGGGGTGAAGGGTTAGGCTTGGGTTAAAGGTGGGTGGTTGGTTAGTGGTTAGTAAAGAGGGCGAAAATCGTAACAAGCGTCGGTTTTCGTGAAATACCTTGTTTTTAGTGACTTTTTATTTTTGAAGTATTTCTCCAAACAAGCTTTTATATAGCTTTTGTTTGTTTTTGACTTCATCATAAAATTATTATTTTTTTTTTTTTTTGATCGTCACATAAAAAGGTGAGTTTACGAAAAAGCGAGCTTGTTACTAAAATAAAGGGTGAAAAATAAAAAGGTTTTGGGTGGGTAGAAAAAAGGGTTTTGGGGTAATGAAATGAAAGGTTTAGGCTCAAAGGGGCTATCTAGGGGGATTTTGGGTAGGTGAAAAAAAATGAAAAATAATGGTTTTGAAAGAAAAATGGTTAGTCCTAATGCCTCCATCATTTACTTACTTGGGTTTAAGTTGGTAAGGACCGGGAATGTATCGTCGTGGCAAGTTCTAGATTTGTAAGAACCGAGCGGCTATTCACACAAGAAACGAAAAATGAGCATTTAATCTAAATATGTATATTTTTATGCTCAATAAAGGCTCAAAACTCACTTTTTTGGGAATGGGTTTTTATGTGATCAAGTATATATAATCGAATTTTTAACTAAGCTTGTCATGCCGTTTCATAATTTTCTTGTGTTGGTTCTTTTTATCACGACGCTATCGGTTGTAAACTTGTAAAAATATAACCTTTTTAGAACTTGTTATTCCCAACTTAAACTAGGACAAGTAAATAAAAAATGAAAAAGTTTTTGAAAAAATTTGGGGTGTTTAGCGGTTCCAATAGAGTTTTGTGTAAGGCTTGTGTTTAGGATTTTGCAAAATTTCAAGGTTTTAGCATCCCCCCACACTTAAATTACACATTGTCCTCAATGTGTCCAAAAATAAAGTTTTTGGTTGATTAGAATGTGTAAAAGTGGGTTTAAAAAACAAAGGTTTATGTCACTGGCAGTCTGGACACGGCCCCGTGTCCATTGGACACGACCCCGTGGTGAACTGCCAGTAACGAAAACTTACAGAAGGTGAACACGGGGGCGTGTCGGCTGGACACGGCCGCGTGTCTGGCAAAAAATTGCAGGTCAGTAGCCAAACAGCAGATCTGGGAGATGAACACGGGGGCGTGTCGGCTGGACACGTCCCCGTGTGGACAGTCTGTTAGCCTGAAAAATAGGTTTTTTCTCCCGGTTTCTCCATCATAGGGCTGCAAGTGCTAATGTTTAGCACTCTAACCCTCTCATTGCACCTGTTTAAACACTAAATACCAACCAAACAAGCACAAACCATCCTAAATTACCATCGTCAAGCACCATCCAAACATAAAGTAAAAATAAAACAAAGATAAAAAGTAGTTAGAGAAAGTAAATTGTTCGACAAATGGCACGCAGGCCATGAATTGTTTAATAGATAGAAGGGCACTTAAACCTGTGGGCTCATCACCAACCAGCCCCTTGTTCCTCCAAGCCTCCTACTCCATGTCTTCATCACTACCATCACCTCCGCCCCCATGCCTCGCCATGTACTCCCGGATGCTACCGATATCATCTTGTATATCGTTAACGTTGCGCTCGATAGCTCCAACCCGGTGGTATGTGTTGTTGGCGAGATTGTAGGTGTTCCTGGTGCACATAAGGTTTTCCTGCAAAAGATCATGTAAACTTTGAAAGTTAGGAAAACCGCCTCCTTGAGAGGAGGATTGACCCGGATCGCCTTGGGGTGGGTACTGGAAATGGGGAGGTGGTGCATGAAGAACTAGAGCCTCCTGCGGGTTCCATGCATAGCCTTGCGTCCTCTGAAAGCTCACCGTCCCATCCTCCGCTTCATAAAGCAAGTTCATGGCTCGGCAAATGTGGTAATCGACCCGTCCCGACCATGGACTCCTTTCGAAGGACCTTGGGATATTCGTGAAGTGCTTGAAGAGACGGTACACCCATCCTCCGAAGATCGGTGTAGGAGCATGAGCAAGGCGGTTTAGGTGCATGTTTCGCAGTAGGAGGTACGGAACATCGAGAGGCTTCTGGTTGTGGATGCAGTGAAGGACAACCAAATCTTTCAACCCAACAACGCCACTACTGTCGTGGCGTTGGTTCAGCGAGTACGTGAGGAGCCTGTGGATGTAGCGGTATAACGGGTCCCTCAGTTTGGTGCTTTTGGTGCTGCTCGGGTTGTAGATTCCTTCACCTATTTGAGCCCATGCGGCTTGGCGTTCAGTTGCATCCAAGTCTCGTAATCCCCCAGTATTCTCTTCATTCCCCGCTTCTTCATCACTGTATAGCCCAATGATAGATCCAAACTGTGCCATGGAGGTTCTGAACGTGGTCCCTCCACATCGAAATTCGACCGCCTCATGGTCAAACGGTTCGCGTCTCGAGTTGAAAATGAAGGTGCTGTAGAACTCCATCGTGCATTGATGTACCGACCGTAGTCGGGTGGTCAATGCGACATGCAGTGGACCCCTCACAATGTTGTTGAAGCGGTCAAGTTGATTCGCCATGGTTAGCAAATCCGTACACGCCCGCCTTGGGTACTCCTCCGGTCTTGTTTGTAGAACCTCGTACCGTGCCCTAGCGTCCAGTTCATTTGCGTTAAACCTTGTGAATTTCGACATCTGAAAAGAATACATAAAAAGTTAGCACGAAACAAGAAAAATCAGAGTGAAACTGCAAACAGTGGGCTGGACACGACCCCGTGTTCAGCGGACACGGCCCCGTGTCCAGGCGTCTGTAACCCAAAAATTCTATTTTTCGTCCCGGTTTCGAAAACCTGAAAATTTTCAGCCCAATAGTAGCGGTTTCCCCCGAAAATGAAACCCTAAGTGTCATTTTTCCCAAAACAAACCGTTTACCCTTTCAATTTCGTGTTTTTCGGTTCAAGAACAAGGGTTTGGGTTTTTCGTTGGAAATCGAACGAATCTGTCAACAATATTTGTCTATTTACTTTCTACTACTCTAATCTAAACTACTACTAACAAATTTCATCAAAAATTTAGAGTTCGATCCGGATGAACATGAAGAACCCTAGATTTTTCCCCAATTTTTGATGTTTTAACTACATGCAAGTAACTAATCTAACTACTAAGAAGGATAGAATCATACCTTGACGTTGTTAGATTCGGTGGTGACGTTGAAAAACTGCAGAAAATCGCCTCAAACCAGAGAGTTTTCGGCTAAACGGGGCGTGTGGAATGGTGTAACTGATAGGAAAAGAGGGTTTTATCCCGACAGTCGCCTCGACACGGCCCCGTGTCCAGCGGACACGGCCCCGTGCCGGGCAAAGTTTTTGAAAAATATTTATTATATTTTTTTTATATGTGCTCGTGTGCATGCCCCTTATTTCCGAAAAAATGGTTAGAAGATTTACCGGCTTTTAAACGTACACTTACCTGTAACATGTCTGGTATGAGTTTATTCGTTAACCGTTTGAAGTGAGATCTCCTCTTCCTCATCCTCAATGGATCCTTGGTAGAGTTTCAGCCGTTGGCCATTGACTTTAAATGGTGTCCCATTTCGAGTTTTAATTTCTACTGCACCGTGTGGAAAAACATGGGTGACTGAAAAAGGTCCTGACCACCTAGATTTTAGCTTACCAGGAAATAACCGAAGTCGTGAATTAAACAATAGAACTTGATCTCCAACCCGAAATTCATTAGATTTAATATATTTATCATGTAAATTTTTCATTCTTTCTTTATAAATTTCGGAGTTAGAATATGCATAATTCCTTAGCTCGTCTAATTCATTTATTTGACAAAATCGATTTTTACCTGCATTTTCTAAATCTAAGTTTACGTTTTTTATTGCCCAGTAGGCCTTGTGAGCTATTTCTACTGGCAAGTGACAACTTTTTCCATAGACGAGTTTATATGGGGTTGTGCCTATAGTGGTTTTATAAGCAGTTCGAAAAGCCCATAAAGCGTCGTCTAATTTGTCGGCCCATTCTTTTTTATTTATTCCTACGGTTTTTTCAAGTATTCGTTTTAAACCTCGATTAGTCACTTCGGCTTGCCCATTTGTTTGAGGGTGATATGCTGTTGATACCCGGTGATAGACCCCATACCTTGTTAATATTTTTTCGAGTTGATGATTGCAAAAATGGGTACCTCTATCACTTATTAAAGCCTTTGGTGTCCCGAAACGAGAGAACAGTTTTTTCAGAAATTTTACCACTACTCTCCCATCATTTGTTGGAAGAGCCTCGGCCTCCGCCCATTTAGACAAGTAATCGACTGCCACAAGTATATATTTGTTTCCCTTTGAAGGTGGGAAAGGTCCCATGAAATCGAGTCCCCACACATCAAAGATTTCACAGACGAGAATGCCGTTTTGAGGCATTTCGTTTTTTGAAGAAATATTACCTGATCTCTGGCAGGCATCACATGTCTTTACAAGGTTTTGTGCATCCTTGTAAATGGTCGGCCAGTAAAATCCCGAATCAAATACCTTTCGTGCGGTACTTGTGGCACCATGATGTCCTCCGTATGGACCTTCATGACAATGACGGAGAATTCTTCGTGCTTCATTACCATGGACACACCTTCGGATGAGCTGGTCAGCACACATTTTGAAAAGATAGGGGTCTTCCCAAAAGTAATGCTTTACATCAGCAAAGAATTTCTTTCTTTGATGATGTGGCCATCCTTTGGTGACTATACCGCTAGCTAAGAAATTAGCGTAGTCGGCATACCATGGTTCTTGTCTACTTTCCATCATTTCCAAGGATTCCGTGGGAAATTTCTCGTTGATTTGCTCGTCTCTGGTTGTCTCCAAAGCCGGGTCGTCTAAGCGCGAGAGATGATCTGCAGCAGTGTTTTCTGCTCCTCTTTTGTCCTTGATTTCAATGTCGAATTCTTGGAGGAGTAGAATCCATCTGATCAAACGGGGTTTTGCGTCTTGCTTCTTGATGAGGTACCTGATGGCTGCATGGTCTGTATAGACTACTGTTTTAGAAAGAACAAGATACGAACGAAATTTATCAAAAGCAAATACCACTGCTAGTAATTCTTTTTCTGTAGTTGTATAATTTTCTTGTGCGTCATTAAGAGTTTTACTAGCATAATAAATTGGGTGGAAATGCTTTTCTTTCCTTTGTCCCAAGACTGCTCCCACAGCAAAGTCACTTGCATCACACATGATTTCGAAAGGAAATTTCCAATCTGGCGCTATCATGATAGGTGCATTGACTAGCATTTCCTTGAGGGTTAGAAATGCTTGATTGCATTCCTTGTCAAAGATGAAGGGTGCATCTTTTTCAAGTAATTTTGTTAGAGGTCTTGAAATCTTTGAAAAGTCTTTGATAAACCTTCTATAGAATCCGGCATGTCCTAGGAAACTTCTGATTGCTCGCACGGAGGATGGAGGAGGTAATCGAGAAATAGTCTCTATTTTTGCTCGATCAACTTCCATTCCTTCGCTTGAGATTTTATGACCGAGTACTATTCCCTCTGTTACCATGAAATGGCATTTTTCCCAGTTAAGGGCGAGGTTAGTTTCCTCACATCGGGATAGCATTCGTTCAAGATTATCGAGGCATTGGTCATATGAGTCTCCAAAGATGGAAAAGTCATCCATGAAGACTTCCATTGTCTTTTCGATCATATCATGGAAAATGGCGACCATACAACGTTGGAATGTTGCAGGTGCATTACATAGACCGAATGGCATGCGTCGATATGCAAAAGTTCCGTAGGGACATGTGAAAGTTGTTTTCTCTTGGTCTTCTGGTGCTATCGGTATTTGAAAGTAACCTGAAAAACCATCTAAGAAACAATAAAATTTATGACCGGATAATCTTTCTAACATTTGATCAATGAAGGGCAAAGGAAAGTGGTCTTTCCTTGTCGCTTCATTTAATCGCCTATAATCTATACAAACTCTCCATCCTGTGACGGTTCTTGTTGGTATTAATTCATTTTTCTCGTTAGTTATTACCGTCATACCTCCTTTCTTTGGGACTACTTGAACGGGACTTACCCACGGGCTATCGGAGATAGGGTAGATTAGTCCGGCGTCGAGTAGTTTGATGACTTCATTCTTAACCACTTCTTGAACATTGGGGTTCACTCTTCGTTGTGGTTGAATTACCGTTTTGTAGTCATCATTCATTAAAATTTTGTGCGTGCACATGGAAGGGCTTATTCCTTTAATATCTACAAGCTTCCAAGCGATCGCGTTTTTGTGTTTTTTAAGTAGGCTAATTAATTTTTCTTTTTCTAAATTACTTAATTTAGACGAAATAATTACAGGTAAACTACCATCTTTGCCTAGAAAAACATATTCCAAACCTTTAGGAAGTTCTTTGAGCTCAACGGGTGGGTCTTTGGAAGACACCTTATTTTGTGGCTTATCTAGATTAAGAATC
Source organism: Helianthus annuus (assembly GCF_002127325.2). Classification (NCBI taxonomy): domain Eukaryota; kingdom Viridiplantae; phylum Streptophyta; class Magnoliopsida; order Asterales; family Asteraceae; genus Helianthus; species Helianthus annuus. The sequence goes on from NC_035439.2 coordinate 144,795,635, forward strand.
TTAAAGGTTTGTTCTATGGCTATCTCTTCCTCGACAAAGTGGTCTTCTTCGTTGGTTGTATCGGGTGGTTCAGCTTCATCTTCAATTAGGGGGTCATTGTTACCAAAAGGATATTTCATTGAACGCTCAAGATCTATGCTCCTTTTGAATGCCCCTAATTGAAGAGGTAGATTGTTGAATTTCCGGTTTTTCAAAGCTTTATGAGTTTGTACAAAAGGTTTTCCCAAGACTAAGGGGGCGTCATCTAGGATGACGAAGTCGATTGGGATTACCATTTGATTTGTTTGAACCAAAACATCTTCAACTACACCGATTGATTTCATTACTTTCCGATTGGATAGAAAAATGGGTATTTGAAGTGGAGTAAAATCACTAACACTTAATTTTTCAAAAATGTAGTTAGGCATTATGTTAACACAAAGATCTTTATCGGTGGTGATATTGCTAATAAATGAATTTTGAAAGAAACATGGAACCGGTGTAATGTTAATTTCAAAAGGATCTTCTTTTATTAGCGAGGTTTGATCATTAGTTAACTTAACACTTACTAAGTCTTTGATTTTAGCACTAGTGTTTAACTCTTTTAAAAACTTAGCATGAGGGGTTATTAAACAATGATTTTCGAAAGTAGGTGACAAGAGATTAATTTCTTCAAAATTAGACTCTTCTTGAATTTTAACATTTTTGGACTCACCTTTTTCGTTGTTTAACTCATGTTTCGGTTTTTCACTTTCTTGTTCTTCCATTTTTATACTTTCAACTACCTCTACGTTATTATCATTTTTTAGCTCTTCTCTTGCGCGAGATTCTTTTATATAACGTTCGATAGTTTTAAGTTTTTCCAATATCCTATTAGTTACTTCGGTGAGAGAAAAAGAATTTGGATCCTCAAAGCTTGAATCCGGTTGTTCGATCCTTGGCTCCTCATAATTCTCATATGAAGTAGATGGTTCACACCATTGTTCTTCATTATAAGTATATGATAGATAAGGGTCGAAACTTTGTTCTTCATAGTACTCATATGAGGTGGGTTGTTCACGCCATGGTTCCTCATAATAAGAGTATGAAGGTGGTGGCTCATATGTTGAATCTTCAAAGTACGAGTACGAAGGCTCATACCTTGGTTCATCAAAATATGAGTATGAGGGAGTAGGTTCATACCTTTGGTCTTCATAGGATGTGTATGAAGTTGATGGCTCGTACCTGGGCTCCTCATAATGGTTGTATGAATTGGATGGTTGATATGAGTTATTATATTGAACCGAGCGTGCGTTACGACAATTAGTGCAATAATTACCCCTATAATCATCCTCATCATAGGTGTAGTTGTAACCTCTTGAGTATTGATCCATAAGAATCACTCAACAGACCACAACTGAGTCTCGGGACCAGAAAACAAAAATAAGACGGAAACAAAAGCTGGACACGGCCCCGTGTTGGGTGAACACGGCCCCGTGTTCAGGGTCTGTATCTGGGCGTTTTAATTAAATTTACTGGTCACGTTGAGCACGGGGGCGTGTTCAGCGAGCACGGCCCCGTGTTCAAACTCTGTATCTGGGTATCTACTCTAAAAATATGCAGCACGGGGGCGTGTTCAGCGAGCACGGCCCCGTGTTCAGGCTACTGTAAATGCAAAACTAAACTAAAATGCAGAAAAAAATGCTCGCGTTTTGAAAAGGTTTTTGAAAAACTGATTAGGCCGTCGATTTTAAGCTTTCTTAAAATCCTTGTGTCCCCGGCAGCGGCGCCAAAAACTTGATGTGTGTCGGTGTGTATATATTTTAGATATATATTTAAGCCCTTTTTACACTTTTAGCCAAGTTTTAAATTTATAAAACACGATATTCACTAACACTAAACACACATATGGGCAAGTGCACCCATCATGGACGTAGTATAGTGTTGGTAAGATACCGAGGTCGTCCAAGGACACAAGAGCTTTTAGTACCGGTTTATCCTCAACGTCTAATCAAATAAAAAAGGTTAGATAAATGTTTTAAACTAAGAAAAGTAAAAACTAACTGAATGCTGAAAATAGAAATAAAATAAAAACAGATAGACAAGATGAATCACTTGGATCCGACACGTGTATTAGTATAACCTTTGATTATTTTCGCACTTTTGCACTTGTTTAAGAGATTATCTTAGTTATTGTAGTAGGCCCCTCTTTTGAAGGCGACGTTACCCTCAACCCAGTAGTTTGAGTCAGCAAGGATACAATCCTAAAGGGTCGGATTATTGAAAGATAATGAATTAAGTTATTAATGCGAATTGTGGTAGGCCCCGCTTTTGGCGGTGACGTTACCCTCGGCTAAGTAGTCTGAGTCAGCAGGGATACAGTCCTAAATAGCCGGGTTATAGTATTAATAGTAGTTAACTTATGAGGGGGTCAAAGAGTTTGGATCCCCGCCATCCAATACCTATGGGCATTGAAGGAGACCCTACTAAATTTGACCCAGGTCCCAAGCAGGACCTCTAAACGCTGAACAAGGGCAAGACCCTTACCAAACCGTTCCCTTAACCCCCGACCAGGTAGCCAACATACCTCCATATAGACCGTGGAGATATGAATGGTGAAAATCTTTTATTTTATATAGACAGTAAAATAATGCCAAGACACCACGGACAAACGATAAGGAAAGATCACCTTCAACATAAGTAACTAGTTATTAAAGTCATTAATACAAAACCAAATAAAATGTGCAAAAGATTAAAAATAAAAAGTATTATACTAAACACTTCTCTTCACCAAGTGATGTAAGAGACTTAGGCAAACATGGCCTTGATTGTCAAGAACTCTTACGATCAATCTTGGATCCCGAGACGACTCACACACTCTACGATGGACAATGGATGATGGTGGTGGATGATGGTGTTATGGTGGTGGTGGGTGGTGGATGAGGTGTGAGAGAGGTGGTGTGCCAAGGGATGAGAGAGAATGAAGCCAAGCTCCTCTATTTATAGGCTGAACAGAAGGCTGGACACGGCCCCGTGTCCGCTGGACACGGCCCCGTGCCCGTCTGACATTCTCTCTCTTCATTAATTGTAATTGCGAATTACAATTAATGCGCCTGCTGTACTTTCACCACGCCCCCGTGCCCGCTAGACACGGCCCCGTGGTGGGCAATGGAAGCTTCTACTGGTTTGTCTTTTCTGCTGCTTCCTGGGCACGCCCCCGTGTTCGCTGGACACGGGGCGTGTTCAGACTCTGTTTCTTCTCCTTTGCCTTGGGAGGTGCCGTTGAGGGTCCGGGCAGTCTACTTTTGTTCCTTTTCTTGTATTTATGGTAGAATTAGTTGTCTTTTTGCTTCTTTTGTGATTTTGAGCTCATTTCATCCTGAAAATACAAAAGGAAGACAAAAACACTCTTTTTCCAACATTAGTACTCAAAAAGGGTTAGTTTTATGCCTTAATTGATGTGATTTATATGTTGCATTTTACACACATCAGAATGCCATGATGCATCCAGCTCCACCGGCTGAGCCAGGGCCGGTGACCACACCACCGGCCACCATCGATCCAGCTGTGGTCCAGAGATCCTCCATTTTCTCGCAATTTTCAGGTATAATCAAACAACTATTTTGATTGCGGGGTAAAATCAAACAACTAGTAATGGATGTTTGTGTATTTGCAGTGGACATGAGGATTCATGTTTCACTACGATCGATTGTGGTCTCATTGGTGCTCAAGATGCGAGGCCGCCCGTTCCTGCGTTTCCAGTTTCCGCCTCAGCAGGAAATGGTTGTGTAGGATACTTAAACTCTAGTCTTCTAGGTTCTTTTGGGTTAATATGTAGTGTAGGATACTTAGGTGGTGTTTGTTTTTTCAGATGCAAAAGGTCTGCAGTCTGCGGACCACATCTGCAGGCATCTGCAGGAGAAGAGGTGGACCAAAGGTCTGCAGTCTGCAAGGAGAAGAGGGTTTGTTTTTTTTATTATATATAAACCACTTCTCACACACACCCTCCTCTTCTCACACACACCCTCCACAGATCTGCCTTCATCACCACCACCAAGCACCACCGCAAACCCACCACCACCATCACCACTACACCACCGTCACCACTACACCACCGCCACCACCGTCTCTCTCTCCTCGGCCTCTCTCTCCTCTGCCTCATCTACTGCCAAGAACAACCACAACTACCGCCACCACCGTCTCTCTCTCCTCGGCCTCTCTCTCATTTGCCTTCATCTACCATTCGATTTAGGGTTTTTGGATGATCTTCGATTTGGGAGTTTGTTTGAAGATGAAGAACATCAAAACCCACCATCTGCCGTCGTTCGATTTGGGGGTTCCACCACCGCCATAGCACCACCGCCATCACAGATCTCTCTCTCTCTTCTTTCCCTCTTTCCTGCCGCTCCCTCTCTCTCTTGATTCTGTGGTGGGTTTTGACTTGTTGGAAGTTGATTTGTGTTGAAGAGAGAAGAGGGTGGTGGTGGCACAGGAGGTGGTGGTGCGGAGGAGTGTCGGAGGTGGAGGTGGTGGTGGCAGAGGAGGTGGTGGTGGCAGAGGAGGTGGTGGCGGCGGAGGAGTGTCGGAGGTGGAGGTGGTGGTGGCAGAGGAGGTGGTGGTGGCAGAGGGAGAAGAGGGAGAAGAGGAGAAGAGGTTGGAAGATGATGGAACATGTCTGCTTGGTGAAGAGGTCTCGCAGACCTTTTTTAATGAAAGTTCTGTGAGAAAACAAACAATCTGCAGCATCCAAACGTCTGCCCGCGTCTGCGCGGCGCAGACATAAGTGGCCAGAAAACAAACAGAACCTTAAACTCTAATCTTCTAGGATCTTTTGGTTTAATGTGTAGGATCTTATGTTTGATCATAGAACACATTGACTGATTATGTGGGTTAATGTTGGTTATATTTGACTGTTAAGTTGATGGTGTTTGGTTTGATCATAGAACAGAACAGAGGTTCTGGTGTTTGGTGTTTGGTTTGATCATAGAACAGAATGTTGGTTATATTACTCTGCTGTTAAGTTGATGGTGTTTGGTATGATCATAGAACAGAACAGAGGTTAGAGTTTAATGTGGTTATATTTGACTGTTAAGTTGATGGTGTGGGTTAATGTGGGTTAATGTTGGTTATATTACTCTGCTGTTAAGTTGCTGCTGTGTGTAATGCAAATGCTACTGATTTAATGTTGCTGCTGTGAAGTTGCTGTTGTGGGTTATTGTTGGTTATATTAAAACCATTGTTAATGTTGGTTATATTTGACTGTTAAATCAGAACTATTGTTGTGTGTAATGCAAATGCAAATGCATTACAGAAGGTTTTACATGCCAGTTGTGGCTGATGCATTACATAAGGTTTTATATCACAACTCAATGGTTTTACATGCCAGTTTTAATGCTATTGATTTAGCAATAGTTCTCATGCATTTGCATTCCAAAATGCCTTTAAGCTGTGATATAATGCAAATGCTTTTAGCAATGGTTTTAAGCTATGGCTGAAAGTATTTGCAGAGGTTCTGATGCATTTGCATTCCAAAATTGCAATCGAATATTGAAATGAAAGTAAGACCTTGCATATTAAATTGTTACAACCTTGCATTCCAACCATGAATTCAACATATTTGATGCCAGGGGGTATATATGGGTGGTTGAATCGAATATGGTTGGTGGCGGGAAAGGTTTTGGAAGTTGCAGGGGGTAATTTTGCTTCTATACACAAATTATAGGGGGTTATAAGAAAGGGTATTTTAGTAATTTACCCCAAGTCAACAGATCAGCCAACATATTTGATTCCAGAGGGTAAACATGCGACATAACAGCAAACGTTGGGGGTAAAAGAAAAGGGTAAAATAGTCTTTTCACGCCCAAGTCAACAGACCAGTCAACAAAATTGAAGCCGGGGGGTAGAAGTGCGCATAACAGTTAACAGTGGGGGGTAAAATTGTAATTATTTCCTTAGGGGGGTAAGGGTGCCAATGACCCCTAACCTCAGGGGGTAAAATTTCAGTTTACTCTTTAATTTATGACTATGGAAGGACTAATTAGTTACAAAAGCCAAAGTGAGATATTAGAGAATCTCCTCCTATCTCTCTCTCTCTCTCTCTCTCTCTCTCTCTCTCTCTCATCACCGCCCGGTATTCGCTAAGTGTGCTCGACGATGTATACCTGAATCTGGATAGTGTAGAGGGTTTAATCGATCGGATTATTGGATCCATCTAGATCTAACCTTTTATCCTATCGGGGTTTTTGTATTATCCATTCGCCGCTTAGGCTTCCTGTGGTTTCTAAAAAGGTTTATGATGAATGACGGAGGGGGAGAGCCGGACAATGGGGGTCCGTGGTATGATGTTAACCACCGAAAAAACAACAGAGGCAGAAGAGATGGTATTGAGTGGACTTTTCTGGTGCAAAACATTTCTAACAAAGTAACTAGAAACGTGTTATAGAGGGCATTTAAGCCGTTTGGTTTTGTATCTGATGTGTACATTGCTAGGAAAAGAGATTCGAGGGGTAGGTGCTTTGGATTTGTCCGGTACGTCGGGGTGGAGAATATGAAGGTGACATTGGCCTCAATGAACATAGTGATAATGTTTAATATGAAAGTTTCGGTTTCGTTAGCAAATTATGATAAAGATCATAAGAAGATAGACTATACACCGGAAATGATGGGTCAGAATGTTTGGAGACCGAAGGATGGGCAGCAACTAAATAAGAATCAGGGTGATAGTATTAGGAGTGATGGGAATAATCCTTTGAATTACCAAATGCCTAACCAGGGGTCGTCAGCCAAGTAGAACTCTTATGATGGGAGGTCGTTTGCGGACCCGTTCAAAGGATGTGCAGGAGAAAATAATAATGGGGCAAAGGTGGTTACTGTAGGGGTAAAGGTTCACTCTACCCTCTTCATTGTATTGGCGAAATGTTTGGTGAAGTTGTAGAAAGATCGTCTTTTTCATGGCAGGAGGAGGATAATTCAATTGGCTCGGTGACGATAGTTACTTCAATTCCGTCCAAGATTGAGGAGGCGCTAGTTATTAAGTGGAATAATAAAGCATTCGTTACTTGGGTGTCGGAGGTAGTTCACAAATGGATACCTGATATCGATGTAACATCTATGATGGAATCTCAGGAGTCTGAATCGGAAGTGGATTCGGATTCAGAAGCGGAACCAGCAGATATGGAGGATATGCAAGAAGGTGAGATTAGATAGAATTTGGGTAATTCAGATTGTCGTCATGGTGAAGCTACAAAGTTTGGCCGGTCGGAAAATATTCTGGTGGATAACGTACAGTCTCTGGATAATCAAGAGCCAGTGGAAGTCCATGGGTTCTCGACAATCGATGATGATAAGAATTCTAAAAGCTTGCATGGGAATGGGATAGAGGCGGCGCATGTGGATGGTGTTAATGCTTATAACAACCCTAACGTAAACCGACACCCTCATAAATTTTCGACACCCTAATATATCTTGAAATGTCTCAATATGTCTTTGTATGCACCCCGTATGTGAAAACCGAGCCCAAAATACAATATAACATATAAAATAAATTAAAAACCTTAAATCTTAAGTTGAGGCGGGCCGCGTAGGACCTCACCTCAACTTAACGCGGGCCGCATTAAGGTGTAAATGGACTCCGCTGAAATCTTTAGTTCATGCGGGCCGCGTATGAGTTCGTCTAAGTTCATGCGGGCCGCGAGCGACCCAAGTTGTGGCACAGCCCGGTGATGACACGTGTCAGCATCGTGTCGAACCTAGTAGATGACCGGACCAAGCTATACGTTGACCGCATGTTGACGCGGGCCGCGTAAGGCTTAGCCTTACTTTACGCAGGCCGCCTGGAAGTCCGATTTCAACACTATAAATAGAACGCAACGGGCCTTCAGTCTGTTCGTTCACTTTCTTTCTTTTTCACTAAATTTCTGTAGTGGCGTTATTATACCCGGGCATTATACCCCCTAATTAGCGAGGTTCTGCTACGATGTAAGTATTATAACCCCTGGAGACGTATTAGATACTCTGCCCGATTGATCTAGGGTTCCGTAACGGCTATCGTGGGTCTGCCCGACGTAGTCGTTGGAATACCGTCTCGGGGAGAGTATTACTAATGTTAAAATGGGTTATTATACTAACACACGTGCATTTGTGTAAATTATAGATATTCACCAGGAAACCCTAAAGGATAACCTAAAACAGCAATGTGAGTTGATCCACTTTCTGTAAATCTTTTTGTTAACAGTTTTTACAAAACCTTAAATATTTCTTCATGTGAAAGACAGTTATTGAGTATTTGTAAGAGTACAATTATGATGGTATATTTGGGGTTTTGTATACAAAATTAGTTACCACCTGGGGAGAGGAGTAACATGACCATAAGTCAGATGACAGTACCATGGATGTTAATTGGTATTACCTGTAAACAAATGTAATTGCGGGATCGCCCTCAATACTGTTCACTGTGAAATTTATTTTATTTAAACCTGATTAAAATGGGATTCACTCACCAGTATTTCCCACTGACAAAATGTTTTTAAAACGCGTTTCAGGTAACAAAATGTGAAAGCCAAATAGAAGCCAGCTGGACAGCACTGAAGGCTTGGAAAAGTGGCAATAAAGTTACCTAAGAATAAAATGGATGTTTTTATTAAATAAATAGGATTTATTCCTATGAAATATGTGTGCTGAAAACTTGGGTTTTACCCATATGTTTAATATTATTAAACGAGGTGGTTTACTCTGATTAAATATTTCCTAACTACGGTCCTGATGAAAATTTCCGCTGCCAAATTGGATAAATAAACGTGATACCACCGAAACTGGCTCACGGCCGCCCGTTCCCGGGAACTAGGGATCGGGGGCTGTGACAATGCTGCAGTAAATGACAACGTGGATAATTCAAATAACATTTTTAATGTTGGGCCTAATAGTACAAACTCGGCGGATCTCAATGATGGGCCAAATACTGACCTAAATGGTGCTGGCCCAGTTATGGGCCCGAATATGGGAAAAAGAAATAGGGAGGACCGTAGTCCACCATCGATTGGGTCAACCCAGGGGCCCACCCAGAGGATATTCAATCAATCAATTAGGCCCACTATTAATCCGATAGATCTCAATACACCTGTTCAAGAAAAGTCTGGCAATATTGAAGAAGGCGATACTGAGCGTATCGATACTGATCCGTTAGATAAGTCTGATGCTTCGATACCCCCCAATGTAGTTTCGGCTTTAGGGTTCGTGATTCGGGTGAGGAGATTGGTGACGCCTCAGCGGAAGAGAACCCACAGAGTGTTTTTGATGAAGAAATGAAGGCTACAATCAGAGTTGGGTCTCTAATTGGGGTTCGATCTTAACGGATTCGTGCCAGCGACTGAGATGTTAGTAGCTGATGAAGGTGCTTCAAATGGTTTTAGATGAATTGCTTGTCTATAAACTTGAGGGGGGCGAGGAATAGTCATAAATCGGACTGGATTCGTGGGCTCAAACTAGTTATGGGATTCATTTTATTGCTATTCTGGAAACAAAATTACAAGCTGCGGAGAATTTTATGTTCAATCAATTCTGGGGTAGAGCTGATTTAAATTAGCGGTGGAGAATTCTCAAGGAAGATTAGGGGATCTAGCGTGTATCTGGTGCCCGCCAATATTCAGGTGCGTTGATGTAATTAAAAACAGATACTTTATTGTGGTTTCGGGTTTCCTTGTGCAAACGGGGTGTAGAATCAATTTTATGAACATATATGCTCCCAATGAGGCGGTAGGTAGAAGAGCATTGTGGTCAGAAATCTTGGATGTTAAGAATTCATTACAAGGGTTATGGGTCATGATGGGTGACTTTAATGAGGTTAGGGACGCTAGTGAACGACTAAATTATGAATTTGTAGAAGCCAATGCAGATGTGTTTAACCAATTTATTCTCTCGGGTGGTATGGTGGAATATAATATGGGTGGGGGGAAATTACACATATATCTCTGATAATGGTAAAAAGTTGAGCAAACTCGGTTCCTTGTGTGTTTGGGTTTTAGGGAACAATGGCCAAATGAAACGGTGCTTGCATTGGATAGGGTTGCGTCGGATCATCGGCCTATCATTCTCTCTACAGTCCAGTCAGATTTTGGCCATATTCCATTCAGATTTTTCAATTCTTGGTTCGAGTTCCCTGGGTTTCTGGATTTTGTGTTACAGATGTGTGGTTCTTTCTCGTTTTCGGGTCCAGAAGATCTTGTATTAGCTATTAAACTAAGGTGGTTAAAGAATAAAAATCTTGGTTGAAAGTGGAGAAATGTAATAGGGAAGGTATTTATGATAGCAAAAAAAGAAGATTGGCAAGCATAGAAAATGTGGCGGAGGTAAAATTGTTGTTGGAAGAGGAATTGGTTGAGAGGGCGGAGTGTAGGAATTATATGGCTGAATTCGACAGAATAAAACAGTTAGATTTGCAACAAAAATCCAGATCCAAATGGGCTATTGATGGCGACAAAAATTCTGCCTATTTCAACCATATTATTAACTCCAATACAAGCACGAATAGGTTGAATGGGTTAATGATTGATGGAGTTTGGATTACGAACCCCTTGTCAGTGAAGGAGTCCTTGTTTGAGTTCTTTGTCCACTAGTTTAAGGAACCAATGCCTGTTAGGCCGGAATTGGTATGTCCGAATCTGGCTACCATTTCGGATAACGAGGCTATTATGTTGGAGCAGCCTTTTTCAGTGGAGAAAAAGCAGCTGTATGGGATTGTGATGGAGACCGTGCACCAGGGCCGGATGGCTTTAATTTCAAGTTCATTAAAAGATGCTGGTCTGCTCTTCGGGGAGATTGGGTTAAATTATTTAACAAATTCTATGACACGGGTGCTTTAAATTCGAGTTGTACTTCTTCGTTCATTGCTTTGATTCCCAAAGTTAAGGATCCGGTGAGCCCAGCAGATTTCAGACCCATTAGCCTTATTGGAGTGATCAACAAAGTTATCTCCAAAGTTCTGGTTAATCGGTTAAAAGGTGTGGTGGGGAGTTTGGTTTCTGAGCAGCAATCGGCGTTCCTGGCAGGGAGGAATATCAATATAGACCACTTGTCCTCAATGAAGTATTTAGTTGGTTAAAAAAGTCTAAACGTAGTGGCATGTATTTTAAGGTGGGAATAAATAAGGCATACGATTCAGTAAATTGGGCCTTTCTTGACTCGATCATGTCACAGATGAAATTTCCTAATAAGTGGCGAGCATGGGTAATGGCTACATTGTTTTCAGCTAGAGCTTCGGTATTAGTGAATGGTTCACCAACTCGGGAATTTGAATGTTCCCGTGGGCTTCGTCAAGGTGATCCACTTTCACCTTTCTTATTTGTAATTGTTATGGAGGCTCTCACTGGTATAATGAAAAAAGCGGTTTCAATTGGTTTGTTTAATGGGATTAAAGTTACTAATGATGGGCCCTCTTTGTCTCATTTGATATATGCGGATGATGTAATGTTCATTGGGGAATGGTCATTATCGAATGCTAATAATCTACAGCGGATTCTGAGATGTTTATACTTGGTTTCCGGGTTAAAGGTAAATTTAGCCAAATGTAGTGTATATGGAGTGGGAGTGAATGAAGAGGAAGTCCAAGTCATGGCACATCTCTTGAGATGTAGACGACATGGTACGTTTCCTTTCAAACATCTTGGTTTATTGGTTGGTGCTAATATGAATTTGGCTCGAAATTGGAAACCGGTGATCGAAATATTCAAAAGTAGGCTATCAATATGGAAAGCTAAAACATTGTCATATAGTGGGAGGATAACACTAATTAAATCGGTGTTAAATGCATTACCAACGTATTACTTGTCATTGTTCAAGGCACCATTAAAAGTCATTGATGCGTTGGATAAGATTCGTAGAGTATTCTTTTGGGGTGGTTCGGAAGAGAAAGCCAAAATGAATTGGGTGGCGTGGGATAAAACAATTGCGACTGTCGAATATGGGGGATTGGGATTTGGCTCGCTCAGGGATGCTAATTTGGCCATGTTAGCAAAATGGTGGTGGAGATTTAAATCGGAGAAGTCGGGTTTGTGGCGTAAGGTCGTCTGGGCTATCCATCATAAGTCAAGGGCTTGGAATGACATCCCGGTAAAAAATGCAGTTGCAGGGCCATGGAGAAGTATTTATAGTATTTGGCAACCTCTTTTAGAAGCAAATATTGATCTAAAAATTGCATTCTCAGCAGTGGTGAGTAGTGGTCAAAATACATATTTTTGGTTAGATAGTTGGATTGAACCGGGTCCGTTATTTCTTAAGTTTCCTGAACTGTTTAAGGAGGAGGTGTACAAGGATTGCTTGGTTGTTGATCGGTGGTCTAATACCAGTTCTCGGCCCGTTTTAAATTGGGCCTGGGCTCATACAAATCTCGGCCAAGTAGCAGCTGACCAGTTACAGCAACTTTTGGTCATTATTAATAACTGTTCTTTGTCGATGACACCGGATGGCTGGAGATGGAAGTACGAAGTGAATGGTTCATTCAGTGTTGCAAGTATTAAGAGAGCGCTTAGTTCTGTTGGCCGTACCAGTCCCGATAACGTATTTGAGTGGAACAATTGGGTCCCGAAAAAGGTCGGTATAGTGGCTTGGAGGGCAGAGATGGAGAGGCTACCGACAAAGTGCACGTTGGCAAGACGAAATGTGTCGGTTCCGAATCGAATGTGTGTTTTTTGCGGCGATTACGAAGAATCCTGTGATCACATATTTGTTTCGTGTCATTTCACACAAATGGTTTGGCAAAACTTAGCAGTTTGGTGTAGGATTCAACCGGTTATAGCCTTTGGTATTAAAGATCTACTGTCACTACATGCTTATTGTTCGGGATCGAAGAGAAGAAAGGTTATTCATGCAGTTGTTCTGGTGGTCTTTTGGTGCATATGGAAGATGAGAAACAATGTGGTTTTCAGGCAAGCGGTCCCAATTTTACAAGAACATTAGATGAGATAAAGTCAATGGCGTTTTTATGGATTAAAAATCGGACAAAAGTGCTCTCGTTATCATGGGAGGATTGGAGTCGTTTTAATTTAGGTGCTATGTAATGATGTATTTGTGTTTTAGATTGGTGTAAATGTTGTACAATTGGATTGTAGCATCTTGCTACTATGAATAAAATCTTTTGTCGGCCGTTCAAAAAAAAGTTACAAAAGCCAAAAATTTATTTAGGTCAATCTTTATGAGTTCCTTGTGGGTCTTTGAAAAACCAGAAATAAAAGGCTATTTAACAGGGGCGGGTCTAGGCCACTTTTCTGGGTTCCCAGAAGCCCATTTGATTTAGAAAAAAATAGGAAAAATTAGTGAGAACCTCATATGATTTGGAAAAAAAATAGTGAGAATCTATTAAAAGGAACCTAGTGAAAAAAGTTCTTATATCCACCACTACTATTTAATAGTACATTGAAATGCCATTGGAGATTATGGAATTTCTTTTAGATTAGAAATAGGGCCAAGATGAATCTCCTAGATTGGAGTTCATGGTGTGATTTTGATTTTCGCATGTAATTTCTGGTTTTCTTTATAGCACCTTACTAGCTTTATAATATATTTCGTCGTTCTTAAAAAAAAATATATCACTTAATAATCTGTAAAATCTTGTGCATCTTGATCAAAGCATGAACCCCAAACCACATGTAACATGCAATTCAGTACTCGGTATACATGACTAAAAGTTTTCTAGGTTTTTGGTTGAGTCTAGTCCAACACTAGTAAAGATTTAAAGAAAATAAGCTTAAAGCTTTTAGTAGTGTGACTGATTTTCCATCTTTCTATTTGATTTAGCTTGATAAAATCCATCTAAATGCTCACTATTGCTTTTGAACCCTAAAATACATTTATATACTCACAATTAGGTTGAAACAATCACAACCTAGTTGAGTAAAATTCACCAATGTCATTAGGCTAAAGGCTTATTGTCTCAATCACTATAAAATAAATAATATTTTTTTATAACGGCTACTTTCATTAAAACAGACTACTAGCTAATCGATAGAGCCCCCAACAAAACAAACAAAGACAATTACAACACAAATTTACGCCAATCTACCATCCTATCCTCTTAAGCGATGACCTATTCTTGATCCAAAGGTATCCCATCGCTTTGATGTCCTCCTTTAGCTTCTTGATTGAGATCGTTTTCCTAGCGAACACCATATCGTTTCTCGCTTTCCGAATACAGCACACCGCAATAAAGATAATTGCTTGCATGACCTTTTTCTTACTTTTCTCCAATTTAGAGTACCTGTGAACGCTGATTAAATCTATAACCGATGAGACAAAGATATTAGGAAGGCCACACCATCTACTTACAAACTACCATATAACCGTAGTCACATGATGACAAGTCGTAAAAAGATGTGCACTACTCTCCTCAACATCGTGTCATAGCTTGCATCGAGCATCACCCACATTAACATCCCTCCTTCTCAATGCCACCATCGACATGATCCGATCTATCTTTGTTTTCCACATGAAGGTGTTTAACTTCTTTGGAACACAGGCATTCCATTTCCACGAGTAATGATTGAAATTTGTAGGACATGGTACAAAAATCGAGAAAAACCCAAAGTTTAAAAGCAAAATATTAAATATTAATGACACAAATATTAAACATCGCACTTTAAGACTCTAGATATGATTTGTTAATAGATGTAGTGAAATTCAAAAGGATTTTATTCAAATCATGTTATAATTGAACAATTTATAAAATACAATTTAGTAATTTACTAAGCTTCTGTAAAAATATTATGAGGGATGTGGTTTGATATTTAGTGATATTATTGCAAATTAATACATTGAAATAGAAAGGCAAACTTGCAACAAGTTATGTCGCTAGCCCCTTTTAAATAGCAAAAGTAAGTATTTTAAAAACTATATTAATAGATTTTGAGGTCATAGCATTACTATGCATGACTTGTGGGACTCAACTGAGTAGCTTCACATCATGAGACACAAGAAAACCAAAAGTAACAAATGCAAATGGTAGAAACACATGTTGGTTTTCAAGGTGTGCTTTCTTATGTTTAGTCACTTTGCATTAAGCAATTTTTAAAACAGCTTGACCCACTAATCATGTGAAATAAGATAAATTTGTGTTTTTGCACTATTAGATGACAATGCTATAACTAAAGTAAAAGGTATCAAAGATCTCAAGTTAGGAAAAAATGTGTTTTGCAATAATGCAATTATTTATAAGTTTAGGGACAAAAACATTGTATCATATTATCAAAATACTAATTTAATATAGAAACCCTCACTTCTTTAGCATCTTAAGAAAGAGTGTTAATGTATTTGCTTTGATGGAATTTGATATTTTAAATTATATTCATTAACAATTTACCCGGAGTTTGTGAGTTACACAAACTTATATATATTTAAGCCTTTTATAAACTTATAATCCAAAACAATTTTTTTTACATGTTTACTATTGAAATCAATGACAACACTCAAGAAGCATGCATCAAGGGGAAAGAAAAAAGTTGACGAAACACTGGTTAAATCCGATGATTAACTAGTTGGATTGTCTCTTCTGTGGGTTCAATCTCCTCTTCTACTCGCCAAATGACTAAGGTCCTGCAAAACAGCAACACCGTTAGCTCGTTAAGAGAGGAATATGGGGGTTTTCCTCTTAACCGGGCTCCGGCGTGAGAATAAGTACTGTTCTGAGGGGGAAAAACAAATAAACAATGTGTGTTGAGTGTGAGAGTATGGAGAATAGAATAGAATTAACCTGAATGATGAAGAATCCTATTTATAGCCGGAGGGTGAAGGAGGGAGGAGCAACCTTGCCAGCTGTTGTAGGGCGCCAGCTGTCCGACCAAATGGAATATCCTCTTGGTCTCCTCTGCTGTGGACAAGGTGGTGGTACACGTGGCGCGTCTATATTCGTCCATGCTGGAGACGTCGTGTTACTGCTGTCGGTCTGCTCCTGGATTTGCTGCAGGTCTACATGGCGCTTGGTGACACGTGTTGTCCTTTCTGTCGGAATGAGCATCTTTGGTGCCACATTGACGTCTTCCAGAAGCTTCTAGAAGCTTATGGATTCACTTGCTGATGTAGGCGCCATGTTAGGTAAAAAAATGGTGTAGTCCTTGTCATATAGACAAAGAATTGGGACCATACCTCTTCAAAAGTCAAGATATAATATAATATGTTGTATATTTAACCGTTAGACCTTACATATCTTGAATATCCTATCATAATTCATAACCGTTAAAAACTTTATACATTCAATTATCTTTATAGTAATAGAACTAACTACTATATTTGTAATAATATTAACGGCTAGAACCACGGATGTGACGTTAACTGTTGTTAAACTACTTGATTTATATTTATGTTTTAGATCATACCCAAAAGTCAAATTATTTTAAAATACGTCCACTTCTTAGAGCATTCACATCCAATCCACTAAAAATATACATACATTCCACTAAAAAACAACTCCTATATCAATATATTTCCACTAAAAACAAATACTTTTTCTCTCTCCTTTTCAATATATATTACATTTTCTCTCTCCTCTACTCACAACCACTTTCAAAATATATTAAAAAATTATACAGGGTGAACAGTGTCCCTCCAAATATACAGATGAACAGTAACATTTTCTCTCTCCTCCACTCACAACTACTTAAACCACTTTTTATAATTTAAAAACTCACCTCTCAAGATTTGGTGGATAGAATGTGAATGCTCTTATGTGATGTGATAGTAATTGAGTTTTCTCAAAATATTAAAATATTAATATAGGGATTAGATCAAAAATATTTGGATAATATAAATAAGAACGGTAAGAAAGATTCTAGTTCATTAATCGTAAATTTAAAGGATTGAGATTAGTTTTAGGGAAAAAAACGTAATGTAAGAGCATAGATGGAATCTTATATTTATGGATTTTTTCTCTCCATATATACAAAATACACACGTTAATTTCCCCTATCAATTTAAAACGTCCATAACTTTTTTATACGATTTAAAAAAAAACATTTTCACCATAATAACGAATGTTTTATTATCTTTAATAAGCGTATCATATTGTCATATAAAGATAAAATAAAAGTTTAATTTTTATTGAGTTTTCTTTTTTCCATTGTGTTAAAGGTTCTGATCATTGTGTCTTTTAACTGAATTTTGGTCATTACGTAGCAAAAAGAAAACTATAGCATACCAATATACCATCGTCTAGCTCTTTGCACAGAAGGTATGTTCCCAATTAAAAGTTCAACTTAAAAGAGACGGTCTAGCTCTTTGCACAGAAGGTATGGTCCCAATTAAAAGTTCAACTTAAAAGAGACAACAAACAAAATATAATATAAAACACAATAACATAAGCGGACATATACTAGAATTTCATTTCTTTTTCATAAAAAAATATAAACTGAGAAAAATTAATAAAACAAGATAACGTATAAAACGCAATTGCACTGTAACTTTAATAAAACACAATATAATATCAAAATCAATCAAAGAATGACACATGTATTCCACTATAGGTGTACATCACCACAAAACCCTTTATATAACTTCTACAATAATTTTTTCAAATTAAAAAAAAAGACATTGCTAAAACATCGCATCACTTCTCAACATCTAGGGTTTTCAAGATATGCGGCGGTGGAGTGGTAGCAGTGAGCGATGGAGTGGTGGCGGTGAGCGGTGGGTGATGGTAGCTTAAATTGGATGAATGGTGTTTACAGAAGATGAGAGTTTTAGAAAACATGGGTTTAGATATGAAAAATTGAGGACGGACTAAAATGCCCATTCTCTTTAATTTTTCATTATTATTGCTTCCTACATTTTCTACCCATAACATAAACTTTCTATTTGATTCCAAGTTTCCAACTCATTTATCACATACCACTTTCTAAAAATATAATAAAAATATAAAGTATACATACATTTATGATACAAGTTGTTGATGTATAATTTATAATTTTTTTAACTTATGGTTTGAGAAAATATAATGAAGGAATATTTGATTTTAATAATTTTAATTATTCGGCGTTGGCCATCAACAATTCTAACTTAAAAATAAATCACTAATAGTCCCAACTATTTATATATTGGCCTCCAATGAACCCTGACTAACAAAAACTATAATGTCGTTAGTTTCTAGTCGCTGAAAAACGTTTTTTGCCATAAAAGAGTTTTTAATGGTTCAATCTAAGGTTACAGAGAGGTTAGGGATAAAAAAGTTGAGTTTCCGACCAAAAAGTTGAGTTTTCCGGTCAAAATGAAGTTTTCTGACGACCTCAAAAATTTGGGCTTTTACTTGAAAAAAGTTCCTAAAGTTCCGTAATAAGCTTATAAAGAGGTTTTGTACGAAAAGGTTGAGTTTTCCAGTGGTCGGAGACTAACGAGTTAGGGTTCTTTTAGTCAGGGTCCATTAGAGGCCAGTATGTTAATAGTTGAGACTGTCAGTTATTATTTTTAAAGTTGGAACTGTTTGCGACCAACGCCTTATAGTTGAAACTATTAAATTCCAATATTCCTATAATATATACTCCCTCCGTCCCACTAAAAGTGTCCTATTTTGAATTTTCAAAGTCTTTATTTATTAACTTTGACTTTAATTATATATTTTTTTGTGTTATATAAAACTTGATAAAACTTAACCCGAGAAAAACACTTGTAAAACACACTCAAATCATATAACTTTCATCAAGTATTATCTAACACAAACAAAATTATTTAAAGTCAAAGTTTATAAATAAAGACTTTAAAAATTCAAAATAGAACACTTTTAATGAGATGGAGGGAGTAATAAGTTAACATGGATGTGTGAAATTAACCTTTTATTTTATTGTAACATTCTTAAGATAAAAATACAAGTCAATTAGTTTTTTTTTGTTTCACCTAAATGAAAATTATTTATATAGGCAATTTTGGTATTTAGTTAGATAGCATATGCAATAAAAAATTCGGTCATATAAAATTATGAGTTAAATGCCATTTTAGTTTCTGTGGTTTTGGTTATTTTGCCAGTTTAGTCTAAATGTTTTATTTTTTTGTTTGTGGGTCCAAAAAGGTTTCACTGTTGCCATTTTAGTCCACTGGTTAACTTCGTCTATTATTTCTGTTAACAAGAAGGGTGATTCGGTTATTTTATATGGACGAATTGCCTTTCTAGTTAACAGAAATACATATAAAATGACCGAATTTCCCTTCTGGTTAACATAAAAAATGGATAAAGTTAACCCAGTGGACTAAAATAATAACAGTGAAACCTTTTTAAACCCACACGAGAAAAATGAAACATTTAGACTAAGGCCGTGGGGTATGGGGCTTGGGTTGGGGGAAAACGCCCAAGGCACTACCCCGGGTGGGCTTGGGTTGGGGCGTGGCCCCTTGGGGCTTGGGTTACAAGCCGGGCGTGGGGCGGGGGAGCAAGGTGACATGACGGTTTGTGAATGGCCAAATGAAAATAGCCGTTGGGCTAGCCGTTGGCCAACGGCTATATTAAAAAAAATAATTTTTTCTTCCATTTTTTCACTATAAAACTCACATTTTTCTTCCATTTTTTACCACACTCAACCACATCTTCTATACATCTTCAAATTCTCATTCTACAATACGAAAAAATGCATCCTTATAACCGTGCTTGTGACCCGACCAACCCGTATGCATTCCAAGAAACTAATCCTAGCCCACCACCCAATCGTCCAATTCCTCGTCCATTTTTCATATTCTTCTATGCCCCATGAAGCGAGTTATGCATCGCTTCTTGGGAATCGTGTATTTACTAACTTTCCACACTCCGATGATTCAATACCTATCCCGTTTACACAATCGCCCATCAACCTTTCACCAACCTCCATCGACCTTTCACAAAACGAAACCGTTCCCGAAACTCAACCACCCAATGATGGTCCTTCCGCATCGAAACCCATCAAAAAGAGAAGTCATAAGAAAAAAACCGAGGAGGATAAAGTAGTTGAAACCGCCAAACGAAAACAACAAAAATGGGTCTATGCTGAAGAAGTTGAATTGGCGAGGGCTTGGTGTGAACAATCTCAACATTCAACTGTAGGTATTCTTAACCTTTGTTTATATTAATGGAATGGTTATTTTTTATATAACTTTGTAATGTATTAATATTTTTTTATTAAAATAGGAAATTCGCAACATCGAACCGCCCTGTGGGAATCGGTTAGTAGACTATTCCATGAAGAAATGGGTAGGGGGACTTATCGTGAAAACGATAGCTTATCCTCAAAGTGGAGCGAGATAAGCACCCAACTTACAAAATTTAGTGGTTTTTAAATAAAGCAAAGCAAAACCGTAAAAGTGGTGAAACCGAAGCCGATGTTTTGACAAATGCAGTAAATGCATTCAAATCAAATATGAACACCGACTTCCGTTTCATGCATTGTTGGGAGATTTGTAAATTCCATCCAAAGTGGGCGACTATCCCCACTGGTAGCGAAACTAACTCGTCTAGTAAAAGGTCAAGGGCCTCGTCCCAAGCCCAATCTGATGCACGAGATCAAGAGTTTAAGGACCTTTTGGATGATTCGCCAAGCCCAAACCGGCCTGAGCATGGAAGAAATGCCTCAAGAAGGCGTGCTCAAAAATCTAGATCTGATACGGCATTGCCTTCAGCTGGGAATTCTGGCTCGCGTAGGGGAATATACAGCGACCAGTTGGATGATATTTCATGCAAGTTGGATACATTCAATGTATTCCAACAACAAACGGCCGAAATACGAAGGAGCAAAGAAGCTAGAGATGCCGCTAGAATGCCCTGAAACAAAGACGGGATGATTTGAAAATTCTATCCCAGCCGATTGATCACCTACAGGGTGACGAGTTAGAACTAGTCTTGGCGTTGAGAGAAGAGATAAAAAACAAATATAAAAGCTAGGATTTTTTTTTTTTTTGTAATTTTCTTTATTTAAAAATATTAAAAAAATTTAATTTGTTTTTTAAATAATATTCGGTCAGCCCAGCGGGTCAGCCCAGCCGGTCAGCCCACGAAGCCCACCAAACCCACGCCCCGCAAACCCCGCCCCACCATACTGTGTTGAATGTGGGTTTACCTATGTCTGCCACCCCATTCCACGTATCAACCAATGCCTAATCCAAACCCCAACCTAAGCCCCACTATACCTCATGATCTAAACTAATAAAATAGCTCAAACTAGAAAGCCTAAAATTACATTTAACTCTAAAATTATAATAAGAAAGTGCCACAATTGACGGAGGCAAACGAAAATAGCGCCAAACAAATATGAACAAAAAAACAAGTGTGCCGTTAGGTCAATTCATGTCATAAGCGTTTTGCGAATTCCCATGCATCCACAGAGAATGAACATGCAATAAGTCAATTTTCCAGTTCAACAGTAGGTGGAAATAAATATAATATATTCTGTTTTTTATATGTTTATTACAAAATTAATTACTCCTTTAGGTAAAAGAAATATCCTCCTGAATAAGTGGTCCTGATATCAATAATTGACTTTTGCTACAAGTAGCCTACAAGTAACCGGTAATGCTATGAGGCATGGGATCATAAGATATGATCTAGTGGTGCATAAAAAATCTGAATCCGAAAAAAGAACTTGGACCTGGGTATTAAAAAATCGAGTATTTTACACCCGTAGAGTCCAGGCATTGTATTTCAGCTGAGTACCCGAACTCAGGTTTTTTTATACCCAGGTTTTTTGTATACTCGGGTTTTAAGAATACCCGCATCAGGTTTTATGAATATCCAATACTAAGTTTTAGGAATGTATGTACTTTGATTATTCTAGTTCCTGCCTTCCTGATAACATGTTATCTTTATTTAATTAAAGTTTTATATTATTAAAGTTCTTGTTTATAAACCCAAAAATGAAGTTAGAAATAAAAAAACTACAAAGTTTATGTATATACCCATCCAGGTTTTTTTAAATACCCGAACCCGAAAATAGGGTATTTTAATACCCGAAAATAGGGTATTGAAAATAGAGATTTCAATTTTTCTGATAATCTGAACTTCTTATCTGTTAGTTGACGAATGAAAGTGAAATTGAAGGTTGAAGATGAAGTCAGTTTGAAGATAAGGGTATTTCAGATATTTCACCAGTCAACTATTAGTCAACTAACCTATTAAGTTAACAAGGACTCAATTGTTGAAATTCAACAACGTTAAGGACTTGATTGTTTAGATTAAAAAAAGTAGGGAGTTAATGTGTAATTTGGTGTAAACCTTAAATTATAGTTTACTCTAATAAGATAATGTTGGTGTTCACTTTGAACCAATTTTAGTGTTGGTGTAACCATGTATTCCTAATACCTTGCTTTCTTTTTGAACAATGACACATTGCTTTTGGTTTGAGAGTAAACGACAATTTTGTGGAAATGTCAAAAGGAAAAGTATAGCATGACAAAAATAAAGCTGTTTGAGTTGTGATATAATAAATATACAGAAATACAAAAGAATATACTAGACGCACAAATACAATTTTAAGTAGAAAACTATAATAACCACATAATGACATGCACTTATTACTCTTAACAATAATACAATAAGACACTTACCGAACCACATATCTGTCTCACAGTACTTATCTGACAAGCACCACATACATACCATACGCGGTTCTCACAACCATGGTTGTAAAAATCTCGACTAATCTCTGATTAGTCGTCGATTAATCACTAATCGAAGGCTCACTGATTAATGGCCGATTAATCGCTAGGCGGTCAATGGAGATCATATTCTAGCCAAAATTTGGTCAGACGCCGGCTAAATTTCGACCAAACCTTATAAATTCCTTCCAATTACTTAAAAAAATGGGTCAGTAAGGGGTTAAAACATGTCTACTTTAGAAAAACTACATATAAAAATGTGTGTGTATATATATAACTAAAAATTACATATAAAAATCTCGATCCGATTAATCCCGATTAATCGTTAGTCGATACCCCACCGCCCGACTAACGCCTCACGATTCTTACAACACGTCACAACTAAAGTCTAAAAGTGGTTTGATGGTAAAAAAGGATCCTGCAAGTATCTTTGCTCAATAAAAAAATGTTTGTTTAGTATTTTGTTGTCTATGGTATAGGAGTTAATACTTCATATGTTGTATTCTGTTAACAGAAGTTTAGAACCCTTTTTTTTTCTGATTAGTGTGGGCCTGTTGGGTTTTTTATTGACGAAAACACAAAGGTCTTAAAACCATAACGGCCCAGATACAGACTAACATCCCGTTTAAGAGCCCAGGCCCATAAAATAAAATCCAGCCCTAACAAGCACACTGGTAAATAAAATACACTTACCTTACCTAGTCATGTGTTTATTTTTTACATAAGGTGCGCAACTAGATGTTAGAATCTCAAACAATATACTAGTTTGCTTTTATGTTTTCATGATTTTTTTTACTTCCATAGATCGTGTGCATGGTGAAAGGCGGGGTCGGGTGGGTAACAAGTCAAAATGGTTTTAGAGCAAAACACGTCTGTGTCAAAACAAGTTCGGATCAAGTTAAGTTTGCGTCAAACGGGTTCTGACCAAAATGAATTTGAATAAAACATGTCATTTAAAAAGAAAAAATCCATTCCATGCATTTTCTGAGCTATGGGGCTGCCTTGAGGGGATGTTTTGTCGGATCGACCTGATCGAGGATTTGATAATGTGGTTGATTGATCGCGAGGTCAACATGTTATGTAGATACGGTGTTGACCCTATACTACCGCCGACACGAGGGTATCCGGATTATGGCGAGACTGGTCAAGATCTTGGCCGCCATAATCGTGGTTGACTTTTTTTTATATATTACGCTCAGTTGTACTTTTTTGTTAGACCACCTGTAGTGGGACGGTATTTTAAAAAAAAAATTGAAAAAAAAGTCCCAAAACGCCCCCCACCCCATTACGCTAGGCGTTATCCGGCGTTATTTTTGAAAAAAAATGTAACCGGCGTGTTTATTAAAACGCCAAAATGGGATTGTGATGGCTTGACTTTGGTTTGACTGGCCAATGAGAGAATAGATTGTTTTTTTTTTTTTTTTTTTGTTTTTTTTGTTTAATGATTGGAAGGGGCATTATTTGGGCATTATTCCTACTACGTCACTTTTGCAATAACACCCCATGCTGACTGGAATGACACGTGTCGAATAATGCCCCATGGTGGTGTCATTATTTTTCTCTACCACTACACCCGGTCTTATGCATGTACAAACTGACTTATATATTTACAGTTTCGGTTGCTTATATTTGTATTTGTAATGTCTGTTTACATGTTTGGTCTGTTTGCTTGGTAACAATGCTAAGTTTACTTAAATTTTTATAGAACTTGTTAAAACCATATATATTGTATAGATGTTTGAAAAACTAAAAAATAAAACAACTTTATGTATGTGTCGTATTACAACTTTTTCTTAAATTTTTATAACATGATAATTTTTGTATAAATGTTTGCAAAACTAAAAAAATTGTAATGCCATGTAGACCAATACGCCACATATAGCCAAGTTTGGGAAAGTTGAAAAAAATATTTTGGCCTGTACGTCATGTATAGCGCTATACGTTACGAATACATATAGCTAGCTGCTAGACAACATTCTCTGGCAACATTTTGAGCATTAAATGCTGACACCGACATGCCACATATAGGCCTGTAAATGAACCGAACAAACACGGTAACAAACACGAACATAGGCATGTCCGTGTTCGTTCATTTAACTTTAACCGAGCACGAACATATAATCGAACAATTTTTTTTGTTCGTGTTCGTTCATTAAAAAATCGGGCATGTTCGTGTTCGTTTATGTTCGTTCATTTAAATCCTAAACAAACAGTTCACGAACACAAACGAACATAAACAAAAAAATTTAACTGAACATATTTCAATAAACATAAACATTATATAAACATAAAAAAACGAACACTAATGAACGTAATTGAACAAATATAAATAAACACAACTTAACATTAGTGAATACAAGCAGACAAGTCTAATATATTACAGTTCATCCGAAAATACAT
This sequence comes from Helianthus annuus, assembly GCF_002127325.2. Classification (NCBI taxonomy): domain Eukaryota; kingdom Viridiplantae; phylum Streptophyta; class Magnoliopsida; order Asterales; family Asteraceae; genus Helianthus; species Helianthus annuus. The sequence goes on from NC_035439.2 coordinate 144,820,571, forward strand.
CTAAATAGGGTTCATAAATACTAAAATTAAGTACTTTTTTTAATATAAATATTAAATAACTAATCAGTTACGATCTAAGAAAAATTTTAAAATTTCATTTTTTATTACTAGAAATTCAATTACTAATTAGTTATATTTATATAAGTAGTTTCAAACCAAATATTTATATTAATACAACTATTTGTGTATTTACTAAAATTTAAACAAACGCGTACGAAGATAAATAAACGGACACAAGATGTGTTCATGTTCATTTATTTAATTAAGCGAACAAAATCTTTGTCCGGGTTCGTTCGTTTATTAAATAAACGAACTTCACGCCAAACAAGTTCATAGTTCATGAACCTCTGCCCCAACTGTGTTCTCCGGCACTGTTTTTTCCAGTAATCTTCTCTGATCGATTATTTTTCCTTAACTCCGAATGAACTGCACAAGATTTCACCTTCGTTATTACTCTATTAACTGTCATTGCCGGTTGAATCAAATTGCTTATGGTTTTGCCTTACTAGCAACCCTTTTCAAGCAAGGTTATTCACCCGATCAGGCCACCTATAACACTCTCATAAATGGGCTTGTTCTGGCTGATCGGGTTTTTGAAGCGGTTGAGTTGTTCAAGAAACTGCTTATAGATAAACTTTGTGAGCCTGATCAGATTACGTTTGGAGTCGTAATTAATGGACTGTGTAAAGTTGGTGACACTAGCAAGGCCCTTGAACTGCTCAGGTTCATGGAATCAGTCTCTTGTAAATGTAAACCATATGTAGAACACTACAATGCAGTCATTGATAGCCTCTGCAAAGATCGAATGGTAGATAACGCATTAGAATTATTTACCCAAGTGATGCATTGGTTCTGTTCCGTTCTATGGGAAGCAACAAACTGATGAAAGACGTCAATCTGTATAATATCTTGATCAAGGGTTGTAGAAAATGTGGTAAGCTTGATTTGGCAATGGATCTGTTTGGCGAACTATCTTTAAAAGGATTGAAACCGAATGTTAGGACGTATACAGTGACGATAAGCGTGCTTTGCCAACAAGGCTTATTTGGTGAAGCGAACAACTTGCTAAGAAAGATGGAAGAGAATGGTTGTTCGCCAAATAGTGTGACGTGCAATGTGATTGTTCAGGAATTCTTGAAGCAAAAAGCATTCCAAGAAGCAGAGATTCTTCTTGAGGAGATGATTATCCGAGGTTTCTCACCTGATTCCGCTACTTTTGAGATGTTGCTTCACCATATCCCAAGCAAAGGACAAGATTCTCCTATGCGAATCATCATTCAGAAGCTAACAAACAAACAATAAATGAATCAATTGATAAGTTATATTAAACTCATAAAGTAGAGTGTATTTGTTTGCTGGTATTTGGAATATTTCTCATCCATGATATTATCATGAATGCCAATATGCAGTTGATCTTTATACAGTATTTGGACCGGCTCAAAGAAATATAATGACAGTGTGCAAAACTCTCTTAGAACCAAAATAGGACTGGACCAGACCAGACACAACGGAACCCTCTATCCCTGATGTGGTCCTCAGTTCAAGATTTGGGTTTTTAATTCAGCCGCTCCTAAAGAATGGTCTAACGTACGGGAATTATAAAGACCATCGGAAATGACCCACGGGCCACGACACATGAGAGGTGTACATAGGCGAGTAAAAAAATGGTCTTCTTTGGACGAGAGCGACATCAATGCACCCTTTGGTGTTATAAATGTAAGTTAATACTTTTAACTAAGGTGATTCTTTCAACAGTGTTTGACAAGTCTGATTCTTGATTGAGAAACATATTAATGTAACTCGTTATGAGATTAATGATAATCCATGTCTCATGTTCATTGAGATGTTAGTAACAAATGTATAACTCATATCTTAGGTGTAACACTGATATATATGAATGTTATCGTTCATGGTGATTCTTTCAATAGTGTTTGACACTCATATCTCATGTTCAATAGTGTTTAACACTGAATGTTGCAAGGCTTGTTTCAATCCAGGAATCCTACAGCTGCTAGGGAACTGTTTAACAAGATGCAAGCAAAGGGTGTAACTCCAACTGTATTGACTTACGGTATCTTGCTCCATGGTATGTGCGAGAATGGTGAGTGTTCTGATGCATTGGTTCTGTTCCGTTCTATGGGAAGCAACACACTGATGAAAGATGTCAATCTGTACACTATCTTGATTAAGGGTTGTAGAAAATATGGTAAGCTTGATTTGGCAATGAATTTCAAGTAGCAGAGATTCTTCTTGAGGAAATGATTAACCGAGGTTTTTCTGTGGATTCCGCTACTTTTGAGATGTTGCTTAACCAAATCCCGAGCAGAGGACAAGATTCTCCTATGCAAACTATCATTCAGAAGCTAACAAACATTAAATGAATCAATTGATAAGAAATATAATTGTCTATTTTATGTTGCAGTTCTGGATCTGCAGAATGTAACTTTCTTGTATGCAAACTATTGTTCAAAAGCTACCAAGTGTAGAAAGAAAAGATGGCACAATGTTTGACATAATATCAACCCAAATTCACAGTTAACGCAGTCTCTTATTATTGGTTATCGATTTCCTGATCATTTATACTAGCCCGACACTTTATGGTGCAGTATCATCCAAATTCCAAAACATATCAACAGGCATCCACCTATCTTTTTAACGGTCGTCCACTCTTTTCCATTTACCGACTTATGGTAGAGTTTTGTTGCAGTTGGATATCGAGCTTTTGCAGTTTTTTTTTGGTTTGCACAGGTTAACAAAAAGTTATTTATCCTTATATCACTTGATTCTGTCTAAACTGAAAAAACCACCTATCAACTCTTACTTACTGTGAGGGTTTCCGGTGTGCTAGATTCAATTTTCCTGTTGCTGGTCCAAATCTTGTACTTGTGAACTTGTTGAGGAGTATTCAATTTAATTATAATATAAAACATGAATCCTCAAATAACAAGTCTTTACATAAATTTTTTTAAGTTGTGACATAATACTAATTACTAATGCATATGAACAATTTTCCAATCTTGTGTATGTTGTGTTAATTTACTTAAGGGTATTTTAGAAGCACTTACAAGGCCATTTAAAGGAGAAAAAAAATCTAGCAACAGAATTCGAACGATTCTTCGGTCTGTTAATAGTATCATTTTGAATTCTCGCTAAAGAATAAGCCTCGTTCAACGTCTTCGGTTTAAACATTCTAACAGGACCCGCGATTTCCGAAACTAAACCATGAACAAACATACACACCGCCTGCGCTTCGTTAACATCCGACACCTTATTAAGAAGCGAATCAAACACATCACAATAATCTTCAAGTCCTCCTGTTTGCTTCAGTGATATCAAGTCTTCAAACGCGTTCTCAACAAACGAATCGGCAAACCGGTGTATAACATCCTGTTTGTAATCTTCCCAAACTATATCCTTAACTGTAACATTTCTAGCTTTCAAATGACCTTGATGCCATTGCAATGCTTTACCTGTAAGAATATGAAAAAGACTGAATGATCATTATTGAATGAGTAGGTTACAATATATAGGGATTACGAGTAACCCTAGAAACCTAACTAAGCCCGTGGGCTCATAGTCTAATACTCCCCCGCAGTCATAGTGGAGGAACTAGAAGCTTAGACTAAAAAAAAAATATGAAAACAAAAACAACATGGTTGCAAAAGTCGTTAGTCGCTCCCTAGTCGGTCGACCGGAGAGTTGAGAGTACTCGGTCTAGGCGAAGAGTACTCGGGGAGTACTCGGACATGTTAAATTATAAAGAAATTACTTTTTGAAGATTAAATATATGTCAAATAACATAAATTTACTAATATTTATAACAAAATATGTGAAAATGATATTCATTCCATAATATGATAGGTATAGAAATTATGTTTTATTATTATTTAAGTTAAACTAGGCCCGGGTTGACCTACTAGATCCAATTCTGACCAAGGTTGACCGTGTTTGACCGACCCCGAGTAATTAGGCGGAGTCAAAGAAAGTCGCATCGGCAGCCTACCTTGTAGCGACTACTCGGGGAGTACTCGGCCTTGGAAACCTTGTTTTACAACCATGAAAAACAATAATAAACGCTAAAAAACTGTCTTCGATTTCAGGGGCGTAGCATTTAAGGGGCCCGGAGGGGCGTCCGACCCCCCGAACTTTTCGCTCAGTAGTATTGTACATGTAGTTTTCGTATAGAAATTTTTTGGTATATACGTTTTCGACCCCCCCCCCCAACGAAGACTTCAAGCTTCGCCACTGTTCGATTTCGATTAAAATTCCATAATCTTGCAATCTTCAATCCGTACTCTTCGATCCACAGTTTCATATTCTTACATGGTATCAGAGCCAGCCTAGACTCTATAATATTACCTTCCAAATAGATCACCGCGATTTCCAACTTCGATTGTTCTGGAGTCTCATCAACCGCGAAAAAGTGCTCCGCTCGGTAAATCCAGCCGTTTACATCCGATCCGTCGAATTTTGGGAATTCGAGTTTGCATAACCTTGTGTTTGTATGTGAACGGTCCGGTTTTGTAATTTGATTGTTGATTTCGTCGTCTAACGAGCCTTTGTTGGTTAATTGATCTGTTAATGTCGCTAAAGTCGACTGAATCGATGAATTTGATACTCGTAAATCGTCGATTGTGGAGGTGAATTGTTGAATCATCTTTTCGTGTTCTTTAACCAGTTCTTCTAGCTCTTGATTACGTGTTTTTGTCGCCATGATCGGATTGAAATTGGATCGGAATCGCCGGAGATTGGCTCTGGTAACAATGTTGAGCTCAGATTTAGAGAGAGAGAGAGAGAAACGTTTTAGAGAGAGAGACCAAAACCAAAGCTACGTCGTTATGGCATGCTCAACTGCATTTTAACGACCTTCAAAGTTTTACACTATTAGTCCCTGGACTATTACAGAATCACTATCAAGTTCCTAGACTTGTTATAACTAAACTATGCCAGAATTACAAAACAGTCATTCAACTATCCAAACAACTAGGGATGAGCTCGATACCGGTACCGGAAATCCTAGAAAATGGGTACTGGTACCGAAAATGCACAGGACGGTAAAGTTCAGTACCGGTATTTGAAGGTAAAAATTGGCACCGCAAACGCAAAAAATCCTGGTACTGAAAAATATTTCGGCTCGGAATATTCAGTACTGATACTGGTTTAGTACTGGTACCCGGTACCATTTTCTCATCTCTACAAACAACTAAACATCGTAACACTATTATAACTTCGGTTGCTCAAGTGTTTTTTTACAAGCAAACTCACAAGTCAAGTGATTTTTATTACAATCAAATAATTTTTACTTTAGACCACCCGTAGTGGGGGGTTTTGGGACGTTTTTCCCTAAAAAAACGCCCCTCCACGCCTTGGAATCGCCCCCTGGGCGTTTTTTCAAAAAAAAAAAAAAATGATTTGGCGTTCTTTTCTCCACACCCTTGTTCATTCTTTTGGGCCAATCACTTTCCTCATGGTTTTTGCTTGGCCAATAAGATTTTTTTGGTGTTTTTTTATTTAATTCTATTACACCTCTTCTAATATAATGCCCCACAACGCCCACTACACCTATTTTAGAAAAACGCCTCATAATACCTTATTACTGACTGAACTGTTACATAACGCACAACGCCTATAGATAAAGGCATTATTCATGTATACCACTACACATATTCTAACAATTGAATAAGAGTGTTATATTAAAATGTGATTAAATCCTCCTATGCACGTGTCTTCTAGAAGGTTTGAGGATCATGCACGTTGGCTTTGAAGTTTTCTTATTCAGTTTTCTGTTTTGAATATGTCTAAGTTGTTAGGGAGTCCGAGTCTTTTGTTTCTAGCCGTTTATGCATTCTAGCCGTTGTATGCTGTCCTATATAATGGCAGCTCTATGTTCTTGTTTTTCATTCACTGCAACAATAATAAAAAGCCTGAGTTGATCCTCATTGTTTGAAGTTTCGTGAGAATATTGTAAGTTCTAATACCAACAGTGGTATCAGAGCGAGAGTGTAATCCTTCCCTGTTTTAACCCTTTCTGCAAATCAGATCTGTTATGGCTGAACAAACAAGTACGTTACCCACTGCTCCTACTCCAATCCCTGTCTTCAAGGGAGAAGGGTATGAACACTGGAGTATCCGTATGAAGACAATTCTGAAGTCAAGAGATCTATGGGATATGGTTGAACAAGGTGTGAATGAAGCTGAAACAGATGCAGGCAAACTCAAGAATGCAAAGAAGAGAGATGCTCATGCTATGGCGATAATTCAACAAGGTGTGCATGATCAACTGTTTTCCAGAATTGCTGCTGCTGAATCATCAAAAGAAAGTTGGGAAATCTTGAAAATGGAGTATCAAGGAGATACACAAGTAAAAGCTATAAAACTTCAGGGTCTAAGAAGAGAATTCGAAAATCTTACCATGAAAGAAGGAGAAACTGTTGGAGAATATTTCTCCAGGGTTATGGGAATTGTGAGTCAAAAAAGAGCATATGGTGAAGTTGTAACGGATCAGGCTATTGTTGAGAAAATATTGCGTAGTCTTACCCCTAGGTTTGACTATATTGTGCCGTCCATTGAAGTCTCGTTTGATCTCACCAAACTTACACCAGTAAAACTTATGGGATCTCTACAATCCCAGGAAGAGAGGCTCAACAGTAGATCCACAGAAAAAACAGGAAAAGGTGAAGATCATGCTTTACAGGTGATCCAAGAAAGCAATCGGCCAACAAACACACGAGGTAGAGGTCGTGGAGGCTTCAGGGGCCGTGGAAGGGGCAGAACACTTGATAAAAGCAAAGTGCCTCAATGCTATACTTGCAAGAAGTATGGCCACTTTTCAAAAGACTGCTGGTATAATGATGAAACACAAGTGAATGTTGCAGCAGAAAGTGATGAACAAGGAGACAAAAATGAAGAACAATATTTGTTTATGGCTTACACATCTCATTGTGAAACTCCGTTTGCCCTCATGACAAAAACAACTCCTGTCAATGAGATAAACAACCTGTGGTTCATTGACTCAGGTTGTTCAAATCATATGACAGGGTCAAGAACCAGTTTCACTGAGCTAGATGAGTCATTCAAGCTTGAAGTGCAGTTGGGAAACAAAAAGATTCTTGCAATTGAAGGAAAAGGGGTAGTTCGGATTAATACTGGTCCTGGCAGGTTCAAGCTTTTGAGTGATGTTTACTATGCACCAACTCTAGGGTATAATCTCTTGAGTGTTGGGCAACTCATGCGAAAGGGATACTCACTTTTGTTTGAAGACGGCATGTGCAATATTAGAAGTCGTGGTGTGAATCTTATGCAGATCCCTGTGTCAAACAACAATATGTTTGTCCTTGATGCTACAAAATCAGGTAACTGCACTCCTAGTGATACCTCAGTTATTCAGTTATGGCACAAGAGATATGCACATGTTAACTTTAGAGATTTGAAAAATTTATATGATAAGCAAATGGTTGTTGGCATGCCAAAAATAAAAGGGGTAGAGATATGTGAAGGGTGTATCCTGGGTAAACAGATTAGACTTCCGTTTAAAGCTCATTCATGGAGGGCTACAAAAAGGCTGGAACTTGTGCATGCAGATCTTTGCGGACCCATGCAGGTACAAAGTCTAGGGGGTAGTTTGTACTATCTACTGCTTATAGATGATGTATCTAGAATGTGTTGGGTTTATTTCATTACAAAGAAGTCCGATGCTTTTGAAAGGTTTAAAGTGTTCAAGGCCCTAGTTGAAAAACAAAGTGAATGTGATATTAAGGTATTGAGAACAGATAGAGGAGGAGAGTTCTGTTCAAAGGAGTTCAATTCATTCTGTGAAATGCATGGGATTCGAAGAGAATTAACAGAACCTCACACTCCTCAACACAATGGTGTTGTGGAGAGAAAAAATAGAACAATCATGGGGATGACAAGAAGTATGTTGAAGGAGAGGAGGTTACCAAACTATCTGTGGGCTGAAGCTGTAGCTACTGCTGTCTATGTCATCAACCGATCCCCTACATCTGCTGTCCAAGACAAAACTCCTTATCAAGTGTGGTTTGATGAAAAGCCTGATGTCTCAACTCTGAAAGTGTTCGGGAGTATTGCATATGGTCATGTGTTTGCTCATGGTAGGAGAAAATTAGATGACAGGTCTAACAAGATGATCTTCCTCGGTTATTCTTCAAATGGCAATGGGTATAGATTGTTCAATCCCATCACAAAGAAGTTTGAAACTCGAAGAAGTGGAGACACAACGGTTATTGAGGATGCAGCTTGGGATTGGCAAGAAGTGCACAAGTCAGAGAAACAAGTTTATGAACGGATGTATGCTGATCCATTTCCTGTAGAAGAGGAAGTTCAGAATGTGGCTGATAACACAGAGAATCCAGCAAGTCCTTCATTTAATCAGGAAGAGCCCACATCTCCAGGTGTATCTAATCAAGCTGAGCTCAGTGCTGGGTCAAGTTCAAGTTCCTCTGCTCCTCTCCGGGTTAGATCGATGACTGATTTGTATGCTAACACGGAGGAGATGCCAACTGAATACTCAAGTTGTCAATTTGCTCTAAACATATCAGATCCCACATGTTTTAATGAGGCAGTTCAAAAGAAGGAATGGGTACTTGCAATGGAAGAAGAGTTGTCTGCTATTAATCGAAATGGAACTTGGAAGCTGGTCTCCTTGCCTACTGGGAAGAATTTAGTTGGTTTGAAGTGGTTATTCAAAACAAAGGTTGGTCCGGATGGTCAGATAATCAAGCACAAAGCCAGACTTGTGGCTAAGGGCTACTCTCAGAAATATGGCATAGACTTTGAAGAAACCTTTGCTCCAGTAGCAAGGTTTGAAACTATAAGAATGGTGCTTGCTGTTGCTGCTCATAGAGGTTGGATGGTGCATCAACTTGACGTAAAGTCAGCATTCCTCAATGGAGAACTAGCTGAAGAAATCTATGTAGAGCAACCAGAGGGGTTTCAAGTTAAAGGAAAGGAAGATAAGGTTTACAGGTTGCATAAGGCTCTATATGGCCTAAAACAGGCTCCTAGAGCCTGGTATGGTAAGATTGACAGCTATTTTGCAAGAACCGGATACACTCGAAGTCTCAATGAGCCAACTCTGTATGTCAAGCACGACTCAGGTAACTTCATCTATGTATGCTTATATGTGGATGATATTATCTGTACAAGTTCAAGTGATGTTCTGATTGCTGAGTTCAAAGAAGGAATGAAGAAAGTTTTTGAGATGACTGATCTGGGGTTGTTGAAATATTTTTTGGGATTAGAAGTCAAGCAATGTGACCAAGGTATCTTTGTTTCTCAAGAAAAATATGCCAGAAATCTGTTGATAAAATTCAGCATGAGTGATTGCAAGCTGGAAGATATTCCAATGTGTCCTAATGAAAAGTACAAGATGGAAGATGGTGAAGATAGAGTCAATGAAACCAAGTACAGAAGCCTTGTAGGTGGTCTGATTTACTTAACTCATACACGTCCGGAACTTGCTTATGCAGTTGGTGTGTTATCAAGGTTCATGCAGTCTCCATCAAAGAATCATGCGGGTGCAGCTAGAAGGGTTCTTAGATACATAGCAGCAACTGTTGCTTATGGAATATGGTACAAGAGAACAGACAAGATTGAGTTAGTGGGATTTGCAGATAGTGATTGGGGAGCTTGTCTTGATGACAGGAAAAGTCTCAGTGCTTATGTATTTACCTTAGGAAATGGTGCAGTGTCCTGGTGTTCAAAAAAGCAAAATACGGTGGCTTTATCCAGTACTGAGGCTGAATATATATCAGCTACTGGTGCTACTTGTCAAGGCATATGGATTAGAAGGATGTTGGAAGATCTGGGTATCAAACAAGAACATGCAACTTCAATCTATTGTGACAATCAATCGGCTATAAATTTGTCAAAAAATCCAGTCATGCATAGTAGATCAAAGCATATTGATCTAAGGTATCATTTCATTAGAGATATGGTGAATCAAGAGAAAGTAGCTCTCAAGTTTTGTAGCACAGAAGAACAAGTGGCAGACTGCTTCACTAAAGCATTGGCAAGAGAGAAATTTGTGATGTTTCGCTATCAACTGGGAGTGCAGGAGTATCAATCAAGGGGGGGTATTAAAATGTGATTAAATCCTCCTATGCACGTGTCTTCTAGAAGGTTTGAGGATCATGCACGTTGGCTTTGAAGTTTTCTTATTCAGTTTTCTGTTTTGAATATGTCTAAGTTGTTAGGGAGTCCGAGTCTTTTGTTTCTAGCCGTTTATGCATTCTAGCCGTTGTATGCTGTCCTATATAATGGCAGCTCTATGTTCTTGTTTTTCATTCACTGCAACAATAATAAAAAGCCTGAGTTGATCCTCATTGTTTGAAGTTTCGTGAGAATATTGTAAGTTCTAATACCAACATGTTAAACACTGGCAATATACTCATCAAAAAGTCAAGGACACAATAGTCACTCCAGCAGATGTAATGTAAGAATATTTAGGTTTTTTTAATGTAATTTTGACACTGAACAATTAAAATTTTGTTTTATGTTTATATAACATTTTGTAAAGTAGGACTTCTAGGAGATTGGTACGGCTTTGTATTAAATTCCTGTATTAAGAGATTAGCTCTCTATTTCTAACCGTTTTTGTAGTTTTTATTCAGATACGTATCTGAGAATTCACGTACCTTGTTCGAGCTTGAAAAAATATGCCATTCCGTAATATTTTATTATTATTTAAAAAATAATAATCAAATTAGTATTGAGCTTAATAAACCTAATGCGAAGTGGGCTAAATTCTAAACCATAAAAAATATTTGTAAATGGGCCTATATTAGAAGTGGTATGTGTTTACTATTTAAAAAGATAACATATACGTATCAGATTTTGTTTTTAAAATCGCGTGCCCCTCGAAATCGCGGGCCTTGCGCGGAGGTCCTACCCGCACACCATCAAAGCCGCCACTGTTTTTATTTATTTGTTTGTTTTCTTTTGGGTGTGTGCATATTATCGCTTGTATGTGTGTCTATATGCCGAGTTCTCATGGGAAGTAACCTCTATATTCTTTGAGATAGAGTAAAGTCCTGCTTACAAGCTACATCTCATCCGGTTCAAACTTTACCAATAACTTCGCTATTCGTAAGATTATACCTGATATTGTTGTTGTTTCTCTGGTATTTAGTGCTTGGCTTGGGGATAAACAAATTAGAATTACATTTAACTCAAAAGTGTCGGTAGTTTTTTAGATAATTACTAGTTCTAAGAGACATTTATGAATTATATAAAAAATATAGAAGAACAAAATATATCATAGAATCAATATTTATACATAAAAATTATAGAAGAATAAAATATATCATAGAAATTTATACATAACATTTACTAAAAACGTAAAGAAAAAATTAGGGGTGAGCAAATGGAAAAACCCGGCCCGACCCGAGAACCGATCAAACATAAAATACAGAACCGATTCACTACCCTAAATATAGGGTCGGTTCCGGTCCATAGGTCCAAGTCGGGTTTCACCATGAAAAGAACCGAGAACCGACCCGACCCTATTTTATATGAAAAATTGGAACCGATCTAAATACCTAGGTACTTGGGTTCAGGTCGGGTTGAGTATATTTTTGGTTCGGTTCTCGATTATTTTCGGTCCGGACCTAAACTTGCTCACCCGTAGAAGAAATGATGATAGTAAAATATAAAGTGAGAAAGAAGATCTTTTTGTCAAAAAACAGGCGTCAAAAGAGCTCAAGACTTGGAATCCACTTTCACTACCGGAAATTAAGGTTGGTTGTTGGATGAACTGCACAAGATTTCGCATTTGTTGTTACTCTACTACTCCCTCAGCCCACCATTTCAATCAAACATTTCTCTCTCTCAAACATGCTTCTGGATCCACCAAGGTCGATGACGCCCTCCAACTGTTTGATGAAATGCTTCTAAGACAACCTCCACCTCCCATCGTACAATTTACTAAGCTGATTGCTGGTATTGTGAAGATGAAACAATATTCCACTGCTCTTATGCTCATTAAGCAAATGAAGTTCATGGGTATTCCTAATGATCTTTTTGTTATGGCAGGTCAGCTAGTGTTTTGCTTCCTCTGCAGCACCTTGTCTTTTCTGCTTGATTGATTTGAAACTGAATGTAAGGATGAACCGCACAAGAATTGGACTTTGTTTTTACTCTACTACTTCAGCCTCAACCTCCCATTTCAATCAAAGAATCCTGCATCTCAAAAATGCTTCTGGAGCCACTAAGCTCAATGATGCCCTCCAACTGTTTGATGAAATGCTTCAAACACAACCTCCACCGAACATCATCCAATTTAATCAGCTCATCACTCTTGTTGTAAAGATGAAACATTATTCCACTGCTCTTTCACTCTTTAAGCAAACGAAGTTGATGGGTATTCCTGCTAATATCTATACTATCAACATCTCTATTAACTGTCATTGCCGGTTGAATCAAGTTACTTATGGTTTTGCCTTACTCGCAACCATCTTCAAGCAAGGTCTTCCACCTGATTTGACTACCTATAACACTCTCATTCATGGGCTTGTTCTTGCTGATCGGGTCTTTGAAGCTGTTGAGTTATTCAAGAAACTGCTTAGAGATAAACTTTGTGAGCCTAATCACGTTATGTATGGAACCGTTATTAATGGCCTCTGTAAAGTAGGTCACACTAGCAAGGCCCTTGAATTGCTCACGTTCATGGAATCAGGCTCTTGTAAACCAGTTGTACATCAGTACAATACAGTCATTAATAGCCTTTGCAAAGACAAAATGGTTGATGATGCACTAGAATTATTTACGCATATGACGGAAAAGGGTGTCCCTACGGACGTTATCACTTACAACTCTTTGATTCAGGGCCTATGTAACTTTGGTCGAGAGACAGAAGCTGCAAAAATGTTGAGAGATATGGAGGATGTAGGAGTATCTCCAGGTGTGGATACGTTTAATATCTTGGTGGATTCCTTTTGCAAGCAAGGATCGGTAAAAGAAGCAGAGCTTGCTGTACAAGCAATGGTACGAAGAGGTCTACATCCAAACATAATCACTTACAATGCACTAATCGATGGATACTGTTTACGTGGTGAAATAGAGGAAGCAGAGAATGTTATAGATCGTATGATGGAGCAGGATATTGTGCCCGATATCATCACCTATAACAGCCTGATAAATGGATACTGTAAGAAGAAGCAAATTGATAAGGCTAGGCATCTCTTTCAAGAAATTCAAGACAAGGGTTTGACCCCGAACGTTATTACTTACGGTATCATGTTACAAGGTTTGTTTCTATCAGGGCATCCTGCAGCTGCTAGAGAACTCTTTAACAAGATGCAAGAAAAGGGCCTGGCTCCCGATATATGCACCTATCGTATCTTGTTGCATGGAATGTGCAAAAACTCCCAGTGTTCTGATGCATTGGCTCTCTTCCGTTCGCTGGGGAATGAAGAATTGATGGAAGATGTAGGGTTGTATACTATATTGATTGACGGTTGTAGCAAATGTGGGAAGCCTAACGAGGCTATGGATCTGTATGATGAACTCTGTTTAAAAGGATTAAAACCGAATGTTAGGACATATACAGTGATGATAAGTGTGTATTGCCAAGAAGGGTTATTTGTTAAAGGTAAAAATTTGCTTAGAAAGATGGAAGAGAATGGTTGTTTGCCAAATAGCGTGACGTATAACGTTCTTGTTCGAGAGTTGTTGAAGAAAAACGAGTGTCAGGAGGCAGAGATATTTCTCGAAGAAATGATAAACCGAGGTTTTATGCCTGATCATGCTACTTTTGAGAACTTACTAGTCCGGATACCAAACGTTGGAAAAGATTCTCGTTTACGAACTATCGTTCTAAAGCTAACAAGTGTAGAAAGAAAAGACGCCAAGAGTACTTAATCTAACATCTCGGTTCATTTCTTGAACTTGGAAAAATCAAGTTTGGGTGTTTGCTAATTGCTGTAGATTTCTTGCTTGCTTAAGTTGCATAGAACATGATTATTATAATAATTTGTTACTAACCAACATATGGCAGTTCAGATTCTAACATATATGACATGTCACAATAACATACATAAAGTTATAATATTTATAATAATGAATGGTAAAAGTTCTTTTTTTGTTGCCTTTTTACTCTTTATTTAACTGTTCTAATTACAAACTGATTGAGTAATTAGTTAATTAATATGCTATATGAATCTATTAATAATTATACTTCTGTGCACAATATGTCAACTCAAAGTTAATTAAAAGTTGTATTATGAAGTATTTGACATAACGCCATATGTAATGGGGCGTGATAGTGATTGTGAAAGGCACGACACGTAGGCGCCAGCTAGGCATGAGGGGTGATCCCTCTTAGTATCACTAACATATGTAATGGAGTGTTGATCAACAAAAGTATACACAAGCTATATATGCTAGCATATACTTATATACTTCGCACATCCTTGTCTCTCCATTTGCTAGACATTAAATTGATGTAGTTTTTTTTTTGAAAATCTTTTACATTTTTTTTTAAATTGACAATGTTTGCGGATAATACTTTTATGCCAAACATCCAATTCAAATTCAAAAGGAAATAAATTGTGAACAATTGATGCATACAGGTGAAGAAAAAAAGTAGATGTACTATGTTCCATATATTTTTTTTAAGCTCACTTATTGAAGAAAAGGATTTGAGGTCCACAAAATCACTTAAAGCTCTTCTTGGTCAAGACTGAAAATATTATTCTTGTGTCACTATATATACATCAGGAATATTTAGAGGATAAATTTATAGGAAATGTTATATACCAAAATAACATTTATATTGCCATAATAGTTACATTATATTCTTTTCTATAAATATATACTAGGTTAGAACCCCGTGTGTTACACGGGTTGATTAAATATAATTTTATATATAAAGTAATAAGAAAATTATATATTAAAAAAAACTTGTGTATTGCACAAGTTGAATAACTGTGTATTACACATGTTGAATAAAATGTAATTTAATCAGTTAACACATATAGTTATCAAAACATGTCTTTAAAAATAAATTTTGATGTACTATTTACTAATTATAGCATTGTACTTTTTTCTGTTTATTTATTATTAGGTTATGTATTGCACGCGGTTAGATCAAGAAAATAATAAATTAAATATTTATCAAACATTAAATATTTGTTTTTTAGAAATAATCATAAAAACAATCATCATCATTACTTTTTTGTTTTTTAATATTTTAACTAACATAATTTTAACATTGATATAAGTTTATTTAAAAGATTAATAATTAATTTCATATTTAAAATTTGTTTTACATCGGTATTTTGGTTTATGATTTTTTGATAAAGTGATTTCGTTTATGATTACAAGACCCAAAAACAAATTCGTATTCGTATAATAATAATATTGTTAGCCAATACATATTTTTTTATTGATATTCATGATTACGTTTATGATTACAAGACCCAAAAACAAATTTGTATTGTAACAATATTGTTAGCCAATATATATTATTGGATTGATATTCGATTGGATTTTAAACAAATATGATTTCTTTTATTATCTTTTTATTTTAATTATTATTTGTATAGATATAAATAATAATTATCTATAATTAGGTAAAAAATATTAAACTAAATAATTTTTCGTAAAAGATTATCTATAATTAATTAGAAGATATTAAACTAAATGATCATTATCCATAGAGTATATGGCCTAATATGATGACAAGTGTCCCAAACATGGTTTCTTTTATTATATAGTATAGATAGATTGTCGTATATTCACCTACTTGTCGCAAACTGAAAATTTATGTCAAGTTTACAGAAGTATTAGGGTGAGAGGGGCACTCCCCTAATAGGGGAGTCCCCTCTCTTACGCATAACCATTCCTCGTGTGCCACGTCAACTCTCCTCTTAAACTCCCCTAACACCCTAAATTGATGGCGACACTCCCCTCTTAGGTGACTTGGTTTTTTATTTTATTTTTTGTTTTTTTTATTTGTTGTAATTATGCATGTTTATAAAAAAATATTAATAAAAATTAAATAAAATTTAACAAAAGACATTTCAAAGTAGAAAATAAAAATAAAAATTAAATTCAAACTAGAAAATTAAAATTACATTCAAACTAGAAAATAAAAATTACATTAAAACTAGAAAATAAAAATTGTAGAAATCGCATGGCCACCCGTACTTATTAGCGATGTCGCGCTTTCGGGCGAGGATGAACGACAACATATTTGGCGGAGCATCGTCGTGCGGCTTGAGGAATGTTTTCATATCTCGATCGTAATTGTAGTTTTTCATCGTCTCGCGTTGTTCCGATATGAGCTCGCGAGCCTCCGACTCTCTTTTCTTCCTCAATTCGATCGCCTCCAATTCCATCGCGTGCTTCGCTTCTTTCATGGCGGTGTACTCTTTGAATTGTGCCGCCAACTCGGCCGAGCTTCCCTCGGACGATGTCGCTTGACGCTTGTCTCGCCGTTGTGTTCTTTGTGGCGAGGGGTCTTCATTCATATCGGGTATCGAAGGGTCCACGTCAACGGGCTTTCTTTTTTGTGCCGAACCTTCCCCTTCCTCACCCAACAATGGGACTTGGGCCCATTTGTCGTGTTTTCGAACGACCTCCTACGCCTCGACATGTTGAAAACCGTTCGGAAATCTCTCTTTAAATTCCTTTAAAGCGACTTTCATCACGTCGAGATCCTTACACCCGCTTCCTCGGGTGCGATCCTACATATTATAAAATAACAAGTGTTAAAAAAATATGAACTTAGTAAAGAAAATTAAAAAATATACAATGTTAAAAAATATACTTTTTACCGCCTGTTGGTATAGGCCGTTGAAAAAGTTTATTTTCGTCATCATCGGGTTCCATTTAGACCGTACTTGATGCACGGTCCGGTTACTTCCACCGACGGTGGCGTTAAAATAATCTAAAATCTTACGCCAAAAACTATCGAGGTTTTGTTGATTGCCCTTATTTTTGTTGGTAGAGCAATGTACCCACGCCTTCGCCAACGCCTCTTCTTAGACCTTTGTCCATTTTTCGCTCACCGTTTTTCCCTTTTTATCCCGAGCGTCATGTTCTTCGTTGCCCGCGTCTTCATCCACATTATATTCATCGTCCTCGTTCTCGTCCTCGTCGCCCAAATTTTGAGTTTCGGGCACTACCTCATCGTCCTCGTTGTCGTAAATAGGTAGAGGACGTTCGACATTTCCTCGTGTAGATGGAACTTGTGGGGAACGAAAACCATATGGGTCGAAGGCGGGGGATTGAGGAGGAGCGTCCATTGATAACAAATTTTGAAAATAGCCGAAATTGGTTTGAAGGTTGGGTGGTTGGGTGTTGTAAAAGGAGGGGTGTGAAGGTTGTTGGAAAAAAAACGGGGGTTGTGAAATGTATCCGAAAGGGGGTTGTGGTTGAGCACTTGCACCGCTCGAACCACCACGAGACGGTTGCGAGCCCCGTCCCTTAGTTTTTTTCTTGGCCTCGCAGGGTTGGTTCTCCATTGCTCAGTTTGAAGTGGGTGTGGTTTGAGAGTATAAAAAATGTGTGAAATTGGTGTGGTTTGAGAGTATAAAAAATGAGTGAATGGTGTGGTTATTTATATATGTTTAAAAAGTGATTTTTTTTTTAAATTCGACCGTTAAAATGACCGTTCCTCAAAAATTGTGCCCATTCAACGCGGTGACTCCCCCCCGATTCCCTTCCCCGAATCGGGTCCCCGCCTTGATGGCGGCGGTGTTCCCGATCGGTGGATAGGGTCACCACACCACTTCCCGCTTTGTGCCCCGGATACCCTTAGTATGTTATTTAATTTATTAGGTATTTGAAAATGGTAACATCATTCAATTATTACCTTCTTTAAGGGCTTGAGTAAGAATAAAGTGATGCTATTTGGCGCCATTGAGGTGACATGTATAGAGTTGTGTGACAACTCGAAATTTAGAACCTTTCGTTGTAACTTGCTTGTACGTTATGTGACTAGTTAAAATGATAACGTGAACCTTTTTATGTGATAAGTGCTTTGTTACGTGTGTATTGTATATATATGTGTACGTGTTATATGTGAACCGAGAACCCGACACGAAACAACAAGGAACCCGACTCGAGACCATGAGGTCTCGAGTGACTAGTAATCGGTTTTGGGCCTTGGGCCGAGAACCTTTGGCCGGTTGGGCCTTTGGGCCGTAAACCCCACTCGAAACCCACTAAGGGTGCACACTTGGAACTAGCCTATATATAAACTACCCTTAGTTAGTTCTTGCCATTTGTTGAACAATACAACACACACACTCTCCTACTTCTCTCTCTAAGCCTTAAGAACACAAACACACCTCCAAGACTCTCGGATCTAATCGGTTAGCACAAGGACTCTCGGGTTTGGAACTTTGGATCGGCACACACACACCTCACCAACCGGTTAGTATTTCTTGTTGGATATTGTTGAATGCTTAAGTGTCAAATATGTTCATGATGTGTTTGTGCTTGAATAAATGTATGATGAGATTATGTGACAATATGTTAAGTTGTTAAGTTTTACATAATGTTTTGAAAAAGAAATCGGTTCATGAATGTTTCTTGTTATGAGTGGAACTATACATATTTGAGGTTAAAAATGGGTTCATGGTATGACAAAAAGGTGAATGATGATATTGGTTGCATTTGGGTTTGATCCGAAAAGTTTGGGTGTTTATACTAAGAAAAATCGGCTAATAAATATGGTTGTCAAGTAGGATGCATGCTAGAAAATTGTATCTTGATGGTTGTTCATGATTTTGGGTGAATAAGTGTTGTTTATGTTATGAAGAACTTGAATATATGCTTTGAATGTATGAAGAACACTTTGAATGATAGTTGAAGATTGAAAACCCTTGTGATTTTGATCCATCTTTGACTAATAACCTGATTAGGAAATATGTTAGTGGAATTCTATTGGTTATTTCCGGATTTGGGCCTGATTATACTGTACCATTAATCTGACCATCTGCATCAACACGTGAACTTGAAAACGACTGTTACCGACTCGCAATCACCCGGTTACGACTCGCAACCACAGCGTGATGACTCGAGACCACGCGGTTGCGACTCGCAACCATAACAGGACAAGCCGAAACCACAGGTTACGAGTCCCGTTGCGACTCGAGACCTCAGCATGATGAACCGAAACCATGGTTGCGACACCAGTTGCGACTCGCAACCATCCATGATCAACACACAGCATGACTCGAGACCATGCTTGCGAGTCCGGTTGCGACTCGAGACCAGACCTTGGGCCTAAGTTAGTGGGCCGAATTTATGGAACTTCTGTGCTACTGCTGATGAGTTATTTGGGCCTGTTATCACGAGCCCAACTGTTTGGACTTTGAACTTGTGATTGACTGTTACCTGTGAACTGTGAACTGTTAAAAGTGTCTGCCATACGTGTTGAACATTTGTGCACTACTTGGTTCGAACCTGATTATACGTGATATCCATGTTAGGACGTTATTGACTACTTGCGACTTGATTGACTTTCTGTGATTAACTGCCGAGCAAACCAAGGTGAGTTCACACCCTTACAAAGCATGGGATTCCCTGGGTTGGGAACGGGGTTAAGGAACGTGGTTCCTCGTCCACCTTGGGTAGGACGTCAGTGGTTCAGGAATGTGATTCCTCGTCCGGATGGACGAATAAACGTACTAGACTAAAACTCTATCACGAAGTCCCTCCTTTTTGTATCGACTAATCGCCGGGCCAATGGCGAGCGGGTCATTAGTTAGATAGCGCTATTTAGGTCTGACAAGCCTCACACCGTGCCGCAGAGGACGGGCGTGAACTAATGGATCTGGGGCACGTCAATGATGATAGACATTGATGTTTTCAGGGCACATAAACATGACTACAGTCAGCAATCGATACGGTAACGAGTCTAGTATACACATGGGGTAGCCCCCACGGCTGGAGAGCCAGATGATGTACATGGGGTAGCCCCCACGGCCGAAATGCCTGATAACTACATGGGGTAGCCCCCACGGCCGGAGTGCCGGAGTAACTGGGAATGAACTGGTCACGTCTTTTTAAACTATGGGGTAACCCCCACGGCAGGATGCCTGGTAAAGTAAACTGTTTTCGAAACAACTAAAACGAACGCCCACCCGTGAACTCACTCAACTAGTTGTTGACTCGTTACTACATGCTTTGCAGGACCATAGGTACTCAGTGGGAGCTTGCATGGAGGAAGATCGTTGTGGGATAGGGATTGCTACAAGACTATGTTAAACTCGAAACTTTTGGAACTTATGTTATAACTTTAAACTTATGCTTCCGCTTGCAACTTAAACTTATTTGTTTTGGAACACCAATCGTGAATGGTTAAACTTTTATAACTATTTATATGCTTGTTCAGTATGATTGGTGGCTGGATCCTGGTCAGTCACGCCTCCAAGCGGTAGTACTCCGCAGGTGGGATTTTGGGGGTGTGACAGATTGGTATCAGAGCCATTGGTTATAGTGAACTTGGTTTTAATAAAGGAGAAACGTTTTTGTTAAAACCAGACTATAACCGGTTTAGTGCTCAACGGTCCACAACGACACTTCGCTCCTCATGCAAGGCTCGACGCTTTAGGTAATATGATGTATGTATATTGCCTACTTGTTAGTTACGTAGTACGTTGCTCATGGTATGCTTGATTAGTATAACTACTGTTGTTTGAACACGTGCGTGCTTACTCTGTCCTACTATTGTACTTTCGCGAACCACTCTCACACGTATTACTCTTATTATGAAGAAACATGTCTGGACGCGTTAACATGACACAAGCCCAGTTGACGGCTTTGATCAACGAGCGAGTTGCCGCAGCGCTCGCAGCTGCACACGCAGGAGGTATATCCTGCAGTCCGAAATTGTCCTAGGATCATTTGGATCCTACTCTCGTGAACCAACCTTTGTGTTAAACTCTGTCTTTTCTTTCACCTACCTTAGGTCAGGCACCGGTGTGCACTTTTAAGACTTTTATGGACTGTCGACCCACGACTTTTAGCGGAACTGAAGGAGCAGTAGGTCTCCTACACTGGTTTGAGAAACTGGAGTCTGTGTTCGAAATGTGCGAATGCCCTGAAGCGCGCAGGGTGAAGTATGCTACTGGTACTCTCGAGGGTTTGGCTCTCACGTGGTGGAATGCCCAAGTGCAGATGTTAGGGTTGGTTGCTGCCAACGCCACCCCATGGGAAAACTTCAAGGAAATGATCAGGGAGGAATACTGCAGTCGTGACGACATTCACAAACTGGAAGATGAGTTCTACAATCTCAAGATGTCGGGGTCAGAGATTGAGGCATACACTAAGAGATCGCATGAGCTAGCCTTGTTGTGTCCTACTATGGTGGATCCTCCCTACAAGCGAATCGAACTCTATCTCAAGGGCTTGGTGCCAGAGATCCAAAGTCATGTGACTTCAGCAAGGTTGACTACTATCCAGCAGGTTGTACAGTTGGCTCACCGTCTTACTGATCAAGCGGTGGAGCAGAACAAGTTACCGAAGCGTATAGGTGCTGCAACTACTTCTGGTGCTTCTAGTGGGGATAAACGGAAATGGGATGGAACTTCAAGCAAGGGTTCAACTTCTGTGCAAACTCAGTCTCAGCAGAGAAAGACAGATGATCACAAGAGCCCCAGTCAGCAGTCGTCTGGTGGTCAAAGTCATGGTGGATACAAAGGAAATCACCCCAAGTGCAATCGTTGTAGCCTACACCACAGTGGGCCATGCACCAGGGGCAACTGTCATCGATGCAACAAGCCTGGTCATGTTGCAAAGGATTGCAGGAGCGCATATCCTGTCAATCAGAATCGTCAGCAACCTCAGCAGAACCAGCGACAGCAGCAGGGTAACAACAAAGGGTGCTTTCAGTGTGGAGCTGAAGGTCATTTCAAGAAGGATTGTCCCCAACTGAACCAGAACAACAACAACAACCAAGGGAATGGTAACAATGGGAACAACAACAATGGTGCTAGGGGACGTGTGTTCGTGATTGGTCAAGGTGAAGCAAGGAATGATCCCAACGTGGTGACGGGTAAGTTCCTTCTCGACGACTTTTATGTTACAGTCTTATTTGATTCGGGTGCCGATACTAGCTATGTGTCACTAGAAGTTAGTAAGATGCTTAAGCGTATTCCTACACCCCTGAGCGACAAGCACACTGTAGAGCTAGCTAATGGTAAGAGTTTGGAAGCCTCACACGTAGTCAAGGGTTGCCAGCTTATTCTCGCTAACCAGACCTTCTCTATCGATCTTATTCCTATTGTCTTGGGTAGTTTCGACGTTGTCATTGGGATGGATTGGTTATCCCAACACCGAGCAGAGATCCTTTGCAACGAGAAGATCGTCCGTGTTCCTGGTCTAGGTAGTGAACCTCTCATGATTCGTGGCGACAAGAGAAGTGCTGTTGAGAACATTATCTCTCTTCTTAAAGCCCAGAAATGCTTACGAAAGGGCCACACTGCGATTTTGGCTCTAGTTACTGACACCACAGAAAAAGAGAAGAAGCTAGAGGATTTTCCGGTTGTACGCGACTATCCCGAGGTATTCCCTGAGGAATTACCTGGTCTTCCGCCCCATCGCCAAGTCGAGTTTCAGATTGATCTAGCTCCTGGAGCCGCGCCTGTAGCCCGTGCACCTTATCGTTTAGCGCCATCAGAATTGGAAGAACTCTCCACGCAACTACAAGAACTCTTGGATAAGGGTTTCATTCGTCCTAGCTCATCGCCTTGGGGGGCTCCAGTACTATTTGTGAAGAAAAAGGACGGCACCTTCAGAATGTGTATCGACTATCGAGAACTCAACAAGGTGACTGTGAAGAATCGTTATCCTCTACCGCGTATTGACGACTTGTTCGACCAGTTGCAGGGGTCGAGCTACTATTCAAAGATCGATCTGAGATCGGGATATCATCAGCTGAGAGTTCGGGAAGAGGATGTCTCTAAGACGGCCTTTAGGACTCGATATGGGCACTATGAGTTTCTGGTCATGCCGTTTGGGCTGACGAACGCACCGGCAGTTTTTATGGATTTGATGAATCGAGTGTGCAAACCGTACCTGGACAAGTTTGTTATAGTCTTCATCGACGACATCCTGATCTATTCTAAGAGCAAAGAAGAGCACGAACAACATCTACGACTTATTCTGGAACTCCTCCGGAAGGAACAGCTTTACGCAAAGTTCTCGAAGTGCGACTTCTGGCTTCGTGAAGTCCATTTCCTAGGGCATGTGGTGAACAAGGATGGGATTCACGTTGATCCATCCAAAGTGGACTCTATTAAGAACTGGCCTGCGCCTCGCACACCAAAGGAAATTCGCCAATTTTTGGGATTGGCAGGTTACTACAGGAGATTCATTAAGGATTTTTCTAAGATCGCGCAGCCTCTCACCTTGTTAACACAGAAAGGCGTTGTTTATCGTTGGGGAGATGCACAAGAGTTAGCTTTTCAGCATCTAAAGGATAGACTTTGTAGTGCACCTATCCTTTCATTGCCAGAGGGCACAGAAGATTTTGTGGTTTACTGTGATGCATCAATTCAAGGTCTTGGTTGTGTATTGATGCAACGAGATAAAGTCATAGCTTACGCCTCACGACAACTCAAAGTTCACGAGAAGAACTACACGACACATGATTTGGAACTGGGAGCTGTTGTTTTCGCACTTAAACTATGGCGGCATTACCTGTACGGAACCAAGTGCGCCATCTACACCGACCACAGAAGTTTAGAACACATATTCAAGCAGAAGGAACTGAATATGCGGCAGCGACGATGGGTCGAGCTGCTGAATGATTACGAGTGCTCTATCAGGTATCACCCGGGCAAGGCCAATGTTGTGGCAGACGCCCTCAGTCGGAAGGACACTACGCCTAAGCGCGTAAGAGCTTTACAACTCACGATCCATTCTAGTCTACCTTCGCAAATACGAGCTGCTCAGATAGAAGCACTGAAGCCAGAAAACATTAGAGCTGAAGCACTACGCGGGTCAAGGCAACGTTTAGAACAGAAGGAAGATGGTGCTTATTATGTAACAGGGCGCATCTGGGTCCCGCACTATGGCGATTTACGAGAACTTGTGATGGATGAAGCGCACAAATCTCGCTACTCGGTACACCCTGGTTCGGACAAGATGTACCACGATATTAAAACCACGTATTGGTGGCCTAGCATGAAGGCCCACATAGCAACTTACGTCAGCAAGTGTTTGACTTGTGCGCGAGTCAAGACGGAATATCAGAAACCTTCAGGCCTACTTCAGCAACCAGAGATACCACAATGGAAATGGGAGCAAATTTCCATGGATTTCGTTACTGGCTTACCTAGATCACAGCGCGGGAACGATACTATTTGGGTGATCGTGGATCGACTCACGAAATCCGCACATTTCTTGGCAATCAAGGAAACGGATAAGTTCTCCACTCTAGCGGAAATATACCTCAAGGAAGTTGTTTCGAGGCATGGGGTGCCCACTTCTATTATCTCTGATCGAGATGCACGTTTTACTTCGGAACTGTGGCAGGCAATGCACAAGTCTTTTGGCTCACGTCTTGATATGAGCACAGCGTATCACCCACAGACGGACGGGCAGTCCGAGCGAACTATTCAGACTTTAGAAGACATGCTTCGCGCTTGTGTAATCGACTTTGGCAACAGCTGGGAAAGGCATCTGCCACTCGTAGAATTTTCGTATAATAACAGCTACCACACCAGCATTAAAGCTGCTCCGTTTGAGGCATTGTACGGACGTAAATGCCGGTCACCCCTCTGTTGGGCAGAGGTGGGGGATAGTCAAATCACTGGTCCAGAACATGTGGTAGACACTACTGAGCGGATTGCTCAAATACGACAACGCATGGCGGCCGCTCGTGACCGTCAGAAGGCATACGCCGATAAGGGCAGGAAACCACTTGAGCTCCAGGTTGGGGAGCGGGTATTACTCAAAGTTTCACCCTGGAAGGGTGTGGTTCGTTTTGGTAAACGCGGCAAACTCAACCCACGGTACGTTGGACCTTTTGAGATCCTTGAGAAAATAGGCAAGGTGGCCTACAGACTGAAATTACCAGCAGAACTCGGTGCAGTTCACAACGTTTTCCATGTGTCAAATCTGAAGAAGTGTCTGTCAGATGAGACGCACGTAGTTCCTCTGAAGGAACTCACGATCGACGAACAGTTGAAATTCGTCGAAGAACCTGTCGAAATCACGGACCGGGATGTTAAGGTCCTCAAGAGCTCTAGAATACCTCTTGTTCGAGTTCGTTGGAACTCACGTCGCGGCCCAGAGTTTACCTGGGAGCGCGAAGATCGGATGAAACAAAAGTATCCCCAACTGTTTGAGAACAGTACAAACGCTACTGAGGCTGAAGCTACGGAATTTCGGGACGAAATTCCAGATCAACGGGGGGTGGATGTGACACCCCAGGAAAACCGGGAAAACCATGCAACTTAACTAGCTTCCTCAGTGAGTGCCATCAAATTTCGGGACGAAATTTCTTTCAACTTGGGGATGATGTGACAACTCGAAATTTAGAACCTTTCGTTGTAACTTGCTTGTACGTTATGTGACTAGTTAAAATGATAACGTGAACCTTTTTATGTGATAAGTGCTTTGTTACGTGTGTATTGTATATATATGTGTACGTGTTATATGTGAACCGAGAACCCGACACGAAACAACAAGGAACCCGACTCGAGACCATGAGGTCTCGAGTGACTAGTAATCGGTTTTGGGCCTTGGGCCGAGAACCTTTGGCCGGTTGGGCCTTTGGGCCGTAAACCCCACTCGAAACCCACTAAGGGTGCACACTTGGAACTAGCCTATATATAAACTACCCTTAGTTAGTTCTTGCCATTTGTTGAACAATACAACACACACACTCTCCTACTTCTCTCTCTAAGCCTTAAGAACACAAACACACCTCCAAGACTCTCGGATCTAATCGGTTAGCACAAGGACTCTCGGGTTTGGAACTTTGGATCGGCACACACACACCTCACCAACCGGTTAGTATTTCTTGTTGGATATTGTTGAATGCTTAAGTGTCAAATATGTTCATGATGTGTTTGTGCTTGAATAAATGTATGATGAGATTATGTGACAATATGTTAAGTTGTTAAGTTTTACATAATGTTTTGAAAAAGAAATCGGTTCATGAATGTTTCTTGTTATGAGTGGAACTATACATATTTGAGGTTAAAAATGGGTTCATGGTATGACAAAAAGGTGAATGATGATATTGGTTGCATTTGGGTTTGATCCGAAAAGTTTGGGTGTTTATACTAAGAAAAATCGGCTAATAAATATGGTTGTCAAGTAGGATGCATGCTAGAAAATTGTATCTTGATGGTTGTTCATGATTTTGGGTGAATAAGTGTTGTTTATGTTATGAAGAACTTGAATATATGCTTTGAATGTATGAAGAACACTTTGAATGATAGTTGAAGATTGAAAACCCTTGTGATTTTGATCCATCTTTGACTAATAACCTGATTAGGAAATATGTTAGTGGAATTCTATTGGTTATTTCCGGATTTGGGCCTGATTATACTGTACCATTAATCTGACCATCTGCATCAACACGTGAACTTGAAAACGACTGTTACCGACTCGCAATCACCCGGTTACGACTCGCAACCACAGCGTGATGACTCGAGACCACGCGGTTGCGACTCGCAACCATAACAGGACAAGCCGAAACCACAGGTTACGAGTCCCGTTGCGACTCGAGACCTCAGCATGATGAACCGAAACCATGGTTGCGACACCAGTTGCGACTCGCAACCATCCATGATCAACACACAGCATGACTCGAGACCATGCTTGCGAGTCCGGTTGCGACTCGAGACCAGACCTTGGGCCTAAGTTAGTGGGCCGAATTTATGGAACTTCTGTGCTACTGCTGATGAGTTATTTGGGCCTGTTATCACGAGCCCAACTGTTTGGACTTTGAACTTGTGATTGACTGTTACCTGTGAACTGTGAACTGTTAAAAGTGTCTGCCATACGTGTTGAACATTTGTGCACTACTTGGTTCGAACCTGATTATACGTGATATCCATGTTAGGACGTTATTGACTACTTGCGACTTGATTGACTTTCTGTGATTAACTGCCGAGCAAACCAAGGTGAGTTCACACCCTTACAAAGCATGGGATTCCCTGGGTTGGGAACGGGGTTAAGGAACGTGGTTCCTCGTCCACCTTGGGTAGGACGTCAGTGGTTCAGGAATGTGATTCCTCGTCCGGATGGACGAATAAACGTACTAGACTAAAACTCTATCACGAAGTCCCTCCTTTTTGTATCGACTAATCGCCGGGCCAATGGCGAGCGGGTCATTAGTTAGATAGCGCTATTTAGGTCTGACAAGCCTCACACCGTGCCGCAGAGGACGGGCGTGAACTAATGGATCTGGGGCACGTCAATGATGATAGACATTGATGTTTTCAGGGCACATAAACATGACTACAGTCAGCAATCGATACGGTAACGAGTCTAGTATACACATGGGGTAGCCCCCACGGCTGGAGAGCCAGATGATGTACATGGGGTAGCCCCCACGGCCGAAATGCCTGATAACTACATGGGGTAGCCCCCACGGCCGGAGTGCCGGAGTAACTGGGAATGAACTGGTCACGTCTTTTTAAACTATGGGGTAACCCCCACGGCAGGATGCCTGGTAAAGTAAACTGTTTTCGAAACAACTAAAACGAACGCCCACCCGTGAACTCACTCAACTAGTTGTTGACTCGTTACTACATGCTTTGCAGGACCATAGGTACTCAGTGGGAGCTTGCATGGAGGAAGATCGTTGTGGGATAGGGATTGCTACAAGACTATGTTAAACTCGAAACTTTTGGAACTTATGTTATAACTTTAAACTTATGCTTCCGCTTGCAACTTAAACTTATTTGTTTTGGAACACCAATCGTGAATGGTTAAACTTTTATAACTATTTATATGCTTGTTCAGTATGATTGGTGGCTGGATCCTGGTCAGTCACGCCTCCAAGCGGTAGTACTCCGCAGGTGGGATTTTGGGGGTGTGACAAGTTGTCCCCGAAAACTTTTGAAAAAATTTAAGTCTCGGGCGACGAAAAGAATTAGGCCCAAAATTATGGTTAAGGGTAAATGAATTACAAAAATAAAAACTTAGTGATGGAGAAAAGACTCAAACTTGAGATCTTTGGATTATTTTGAGATGGTTTTTGTCACTACACCACTATACCTTTTTTTGCATAATAAACGGACAAATATACTAAATATATAATTTAATAAATATATACAAGCTTATAAAGACTTTTCGGGCCCTTTAAAATTTTGGGCCTCGGGCGTCGGCACGGGTTTGCCAGGCCCAGAGCCGGGCGTGGACATGTAGACGCGTTTTTTTTTTCACCCTTCACACCGCCAAAAGAGTGTAGTAGAAGGGCTTGGTTGTTGATTGTGTAATTATTCTTATTTTTTAATTTTATATTTGTTTGTTAGTTAAAAAGTACGTAATTAAATATTAATTAAAAATGTGTAATTAGATAATGTTAAAGGTCATCGTTGGATATGATGTGACACATGAAACGCGTATGTAGTCGATCAAAAAGTATTCTTGTTTGAATGAGAGAGCGACATCTATGTAGTGGAGTCAAAAAGTATTTTTTTAACTTTTTTATTAGAATGGTTTCTATGTACAATATAGCCAAAGTTTCAAAAATAAAAGTAAGTTTTTTATAAGTTTTCACCTATAAAACTTATGGTTTATTCCTTACTTTTTGTGGATCCCAATAGACTTCTTCATAACTCTAATTATTGATTGAGAAACATAGTAATTGAACTCGTTATGAGATTAATGACGATGCGTTCCATGTCTCATGTCCAGTGAGATGTCGGTAACTAAAGTATAGGTTATTATACAAAATGACACTTTCGTGATCATCAAAGGCTAGGGCTGCAAACGAATCGAACGAACACGAACAAGACCTTATTCGTGTTCGTTTGTTAAGAAATATATGTGTTCACGAACCGTTCACGAACACTTATCGAACAAGATTTTATGTTCGTGTTCGTTTGTGTTTGTTTGTTAATTTTAGGCAACGAACAAAAACAAATGTTGACGAACACAAATGAGCACAAACTAATGTTCATGAACACAAATGGAAACAAACGAACGCAAACAATCGTTTCATGAACATAATATAAATACAGTGACACTTATTAGATATTTAATTTGTCGAAATTTTGAAATATTTAAATAGATATAAAAACTAAAACACTAATGAACTATCGAACACAAATGGACACGTTATCGAACGTTCACGAACATAAACGAACGAACGCGACCTCTGATCATGTTTGTTCATTTAACTAAACGAACGAAATTTCTTGTTCGTGTTCGTTTGTTTAATAAACGAACAAACACAAACGAACTTCCCGCCGCACGGTTCACGAACGGTTCGCCGAACGTTTGGTTCATTTGCAGCCCTATGACAAGTGCAGTTGGTAAATCTCATGGGGTGGCTTGAAGGAGAATTAATATAATTAACAATAAGAGTAAATTACTATTTTGCCCCTAAGGTGTAGTCAGTTTAACTCTTTTTAACTCAAAAAGGAATCTTTTGTCACATG
This sequence comes from Helianthus annuus, assembly GCF_002127325.2. Lineage (NCBI taxonomy): Eukaryota > Viridiplantae > Streptophyta > Magnoliopsida > Asterales > Asteraceae > Helianthus > Helianthus annuus. The sequence continues at coordinate 144,850,168 of NC_035439.2, forward strand.
AGACCCTAAGATTGTATTATGTAACAGTTTTGGCTCTTAAATAGACATCTTGCCGACCTGATCAATGTGCTTAGCCCTACTAAAAAGTTATGTAAAACTGAATTACAAGGTAAATCTCCTTTGGCAGTTAGAGGTCGCATGGTGCATACTAACTGCTAAAAGAGTAATTGCCCAGCAATGCACCAATACATTAGTGTACCTCACGAATTTTGCCCATGAGAAAAAAGACAAAATAACAGGGTTTTTTTTTTTGAGAAATCTGAGTTGATTTTGCTTTTGTGCGAAAATGACAATAAAAATGAAACTACAGTAAGTAACACAGTTGCAAAAACTTAAAGCTTTTGGACGAAAATGACAATAAAAATGAAACTACAATAAGTAACCCAGTTGCAAAAACTTAGAGATTTGGACTAAAGGGGGAAAAGTGAAAAAATAAAATGGAAGTTTAATCATATTTAAAAGATCATGTATTTTAGTCTGGTTTCATGAAACCAAAGGCCAATAAACAAAGTAGAACAAAGAAGGTTTCCAAAGATCTTCATCTTCATCTTGTATTACTACACTTTGAATTCCAGCAAGATGATTAATTTTCTCAGAAAGGGAATGCGTATTTCCCACCATTCATCCCTTTTTGTTATGGCAGGTCAGCTAGTGTTTTGCTTCCTCTCCAGCACATTGTCTTTTCTGCTTGATTGATTTGAAACTGCAAGTAAGGATGAAGTGCACAAGAATTGGACTTTGTTATTACTCTACTGCTTCACCCTCAACCTCCCATTTCAATCAAAGAATCCTGCATCTCAAAAATGCTTCCGGAGCCACTAAGATCAGTGATGCCCTCCAACTGTTTGATGAAATGCTTCAAAGACAACCTCCACCGAATATCACCCAATTTACACAGTTGATTTCTGTTATTGTCAGGATGAAACATTATTCCACTGCTCTTTCACTCTTTAGGCAAATGAGGTTGATGGGTATTCCTAGTGATCTTTATACAATGAACATCTCTATTAACTGTCATTGCCGGTTGAATCAAGTTACTTATGGTTTTGCCTTACTCGCAACCATCTTCAAACAAGGTTTTCCACCTAATTTGACTACCTATAACACTCTCATTCATGGGCTTGTTCTTGCTGATCGGGTCTTTGAAGCTGTTGAGTTATTCAAGAAACTGCTTAGAGATAAACTTTGTGATCCTGATCACGTTATGTATGGAAGCGTTATTAATGGGCTCTGTAAAGTAGGTCACACTAGCAAGGCCCTTGAATTGCTCACGTTCATGGAATCAGGCTCTTGTAAACCTTGTGTACGCCATTTCAATACAGTCATTGATAGCCTCTGCAAAGATAGAATGGTTGATGATGCATTAGAATTATTTACGCATATGACTGAAAAGGGTGTCCTTGCGAACGTTATCACTTACAACTCTTTGGTTCAAGGTCTATGTAACTTTGGTCGAGAGACAGAAGCTGCAAAAATGTTGATGGATATGGAGGAGGTAGCAGTATCTCCCTCAGTGGTTACCTTTAATATCTTGGTGAATTCCTTTTGCAAGCAAGGATCCGTAAAAGAAGCAGAGCTTGCTGTACAAGCAATGGTACGAAGAGGTCTACATCCAAACATAATCACTTACAGTGCACTAATGGATGGATACTGTTTACGTGGTGAAATAGAGGAAGCAGAGAATGTTATAGATCGTATGATGGAGCAGGATATTGTGCCTGATATCATCACCTATAACAGCCTGATAAATGGATACTGCAAGAAGAAGCAAATTGATAAGGCCAGGCATCTTTTTCAAGAAATTCAAGTTAAGGGTTTGATTCCGGATGTTGTTACTTACAATAGCATGTTACAAGGCTTGTTTCTATCAGGGCATCCTGCAACGGCTATAGAACTGTTTATTAAGATGCAAGAAAAGGGCCTGGCTCCCAATATATGCACCTATCGTATCTTGTTGCATGGAATGTGCAAAAACTCCCAGTGTTCTGATGCCTTGGCTCTCTTCCGTTCGCTGGGGAATGAAGAATTGATGGAAGATGTAGGGTTGTATAATATATTGATTGACGGTTGTAGCAAATGTGGGAATCCTAACGTGGCTATGGATCTGTTTGATGAACTCTGTTTGAAAGGATTGAAACCTGATGTTAGGACATATACAGTGATGATAAGTTTGTATTGCCAACAAGGCTTATTTGTTAAAGGTAAAGAATTGCTTAGAAAGATGGAAGAGAATGATTGTTTGCCAAATAGCTTCACATACAATGTTATTGTTCGAGAGTTATTGAAGGAAAACGAGTGTGGACAAGCTGAGATATTTCTCGAAGAAATGATAAACCGAGGTTTTATGCCTGATCATGCTACTTTTGAGAACTTACTAGTCCGGATACCAAACGTTGGAAAAGATTCTCGTTTACGAACTATCGTTCTAAAGCTAACAAGTGTAGAAAGAAAAGACGCCAAGAGTACTTAATCTAACATCTCGGTTCATTTCTTGAACTTGGAAAAATCAAGTTTGGGTGTTTGCTAATTGTTGTAGATTTCTTGCTTGTTTAAGTTGCATAGAACATATGGCAGTTCAGATATAATGAATGGTAAAAGTTTTTTTTTGTTGCCTTTTTACTCTTTATTTAACTGTTCTAATTACAAACTGATAGAGTAATTAGTTAATTAAATATGCTATATGAATCTATTAAGAATTATACTTCTCTGCACATGTCAACTCAAAGTTGTATTATGAAGTATTTGATATAACGCCATATGTAATGGAGCGTGATAGTGATTTTGAAAGGCACGACACATAGGCGCCAACTAGGCGTGATTCCTCTTAGTATCACTAACATATGTAATGGAGTGTTGATCAACAAAATCCTAACTTTGAAACAATATCAGTCGCCGTCGACGCCAGTCAAGTAACGCCGCCCTCTGCAACTCCCCGTCGAACCAGTCAAGTAGCGCCGCCCTCTGCAACTTCTGGTGGTACTTGGTCGGTTTTTCGGTGGTTCAATGGTAGTTGGGTTTTCCGGTGGTTCGCTAGTGGTAAAAAAACAGAGGGTGTTCGTTGATGGTGGTGCAGAAACAAAGAGAAAGAATGAGAGAAAGGTGGGGGTGGGGTGGGGTTGGGGTTGGGGTTGTTATTTGTTTTATTACAAGTGGGTCCCACAAATATATTTTTTTCTTTAATACTTAATTAATTTATTTTGTTTTATATTAAGGGTAATTTAGTAATTTCACACCCACTTAACTGAGAAAACTAAACTCCATCCGCACTAGGGACTATACGAGAACGAAATTGCAAAAGTTGGGGACTATAGGTATAATTTTAGAAAGTTAGGGGCTAAAGGTGAAAAATGAACAAACCACAGGGACTGTAGAGACACTTTTCTCTAAAGCTTTTGTGCTAGTTATTTTGAGTGGCCCTTTGAGTTTCAAAGAGACATGATAATAAGATGCAAAAGATGTCATACGTGAAGGAAACCAAGAGTGGTGGAAATAAGACCCTTGTACGTTCTTGCTACAAGATTCGCAGGGCCGGCCCTAAGAATTCGTGTACCCTGTTCGAGCTCGAAAAAACGTGCCCTTAGTCGTTAACGAAATTTAGTATTGGACTCACTAAAGATTTAAACCTAATGTCAATGAGCTAGTAACTAATATAAACCATAAAAATAGTTTTGTAAGTGGGCCTATATTGATGTTTGTATGGGTATACCCTATTAATTTATTTATTTTTTACATATGCATATAAGATTTTTTTAGAATAACGTGCCCTTCGAAATATCGGGCCCTGGCCGATGGTCCTCCTCGCCCACCCTCAGGGCCGGCCATGAAGATTCGAAAGGTACACCAAAAAAAAAAATCATATACCTGACCAACATATTGACCATAGTTTCTTAATACAATGTAGACATATTATATATCTATACAAAAAGTAACACGTACCCTTTTGTTTAAAACACATACCTCTTTGTTTACACCCACCCTTTTGTTTAAAACACATACCCCTTTGTTTAAAAAGTAACTTAAGACACAATGGTTTGGATCACAGCCCTTCAAAAAGTCACAACTCTTCAAACTATTTTTAAATACATCACAACCCCCTTACAATTTTGCATGAAACTAACATTCACACCTATGCAATCTTCCATTGATTTGAAAATCAAAGGGTATGTCGATCTATTCGCATGGAAGTATCGCTTCCACTTATATTATGCATATTAATATAAATACAAATACTCAAACCTACCGTTTGAAAGTAATTTTCCTACCACTTTTCTAAATATTCTAAACACACCTTGGTAAATTACCTATTGCCATATCCTCATTTCATTTAACACTTTATTGCACTATGTTAGTCAAGAACCGTTTCAACATAAACCAAATGGTCAAATCCTTTTACATAAACCGAAACCAATCCATGATATCAAATTAACATTTTTAGACTATGTTCAATCGATTCACAATGTTCGGCCTTTTTTTCTTCTTGATTCACAATTCCGGTAACAATTTTGTTTTAGACGATATTGAGTTTTTGTTTAAAAGTCGCGTCCATTAGAAAAGGTTATTGATGGAAAGGTTATACCTCTTTTGTTTAAAAGTCGCGTCCATTAGAAAAAGTTATTGATAGAAAGATTTACTTCTCTTTTGTTTAAAAGTCGCGTCCATTAGAAAATGTTATTGATGGAAAGGTTACGTCTGTTTTGTTTAAAAGTCGTGTCCATTAGAAGGTTATTGATGAAAGGTTACCCTTTTTATATATATACAATTATTAACTTAGATTACTTCTCTTTATTTCAAAAGTTGTGTCCCTAAGAAAAGTTATTAAAGGAAAAGGTGATTATCAAAATACTATAAGGCGCCTCTTCAAAATGTAAAGAAAAACGGTTATGATCACTCACATTTTGTTTATAATAATAATAAGAAAATTAAATTGAACAGTGATAATCAATCACATTTTGTATAATAACAATGATTAAATTAAATTAAATTGAAATGAAAAATCACATAAGTCAAACGGTTTTAGTAGTAGATGCGAACCCTTTCATTTTTTTTTGTTTTCTAAAAAGACGATTCAAATGACGTGAAATAATAATTTAGATATGGCTTTTGTTTTTTCGATTTTGTTTTCTTTCTATTTTTAACTTTGTTTTTTATTTGATTATTTAACTAAATAATAATATTGAGAGGCCAAATTTAATAAACTTTTTTTTTTCATGTAACCATAACACTATTTGCAAATTTTATTATGTAACCGTTGTGCAAACCATCGCATCAGTTTACGCGACGCGTTTATTTAATTGTCAATATAAAAAATAAGGGTATGTTGGTTCATATAAAAAACCACGTCGGGTCATTAATGAAAAGTCATGCACCTTTGGTTATTATTTAAAGTAATAACGTTAATGTATATATGTGTGGCCGTGGGGGGAGGGGGGGCAAAAGTGAAAGTGCATTAATTTAAACGTTATTTTACTAATTTCATGAAAATAACGTTAAAAGATGGGAATGGTTAATCATGCATCATGGTGTGGCGCTGATAGCCAAAAGACAAGGGAGTACATGCACTAATCGACAGTTGTCTCAATTGCTAAGTGTTATATGCCTTATGTCCAAGGCTTGATGCAAAACTTCTATCCAGCCGAGGGTCTTACTGGAAGCAGCCTCTCTAATCCTACGGCGTAGAGGTAAGGCTGTTTACATCTTATCTTCCTCGGACCATACCTTAGCTTTGTTATTGATGAGATTTACTAAGTATGATGATGATGACGACCCTATGCTTTGCTCATAATTGTACTAACCCCTAAAGTTTTATAAAACAATATAACCAATTAAACTAATACAAATATCAGTATCATTAGAATTACTTTTATTGGAGAAGCATACATTATTTTTAAATACTATTTATTAAATAGAACGTTACGTATATAACTATAATCAATTAATCGGTTTTTACAAAGTATTAAACTCATTGAAGATCCGACATAATAATTCAATATTTATAATCAACATACTAAAGACTTTCACTATCGACATCCCGCTGCAACGCGCGGGGTAGTATTAACTCGTATACGTACAAAAATTAAAAGATAAGGAACGAAGATATGTATATCCTTTATTCCTTTAGAGGAATTATTTCCATATAATTTCCTTTATAGGTTTTTTAAGCATCATGTGTTTCATACACACATATAGCATAAATGATGCTACAACTTTATGGGTAAAAGTTTTGATATTATCTTCAAGCCGGTCACTACTACGTACACAAGGAATATTATAAGAAATCCATCATTTTTTAATTTCTATCCACGACCCTAGCTTATTAGATTTTGCTGGTCCAAGAAACAAAAAAGAAAAATGAAAAAGAGGTACAAGAAGAAACAGTCTATTTTTAAAAGAAGTCCATATTTTTTTAAGCATCATGATATTCATACATTCATCCTTATTTCCACACCCCTAAAGCATCGCGTTTTGGCCAAAACGCGGCGTTTAGGGTTCTTTTCCAGTCAAAAATAGATGTGACCTTGATTTGACTTGATACGAGGTTTGATTCGGTACGAGGTTGTCAGCCGGGTCACGAGAAACCCTAAGCGCTACGCTATGGCCAAAGCGTAACGCTTAGGTCCCAATTTTTGGTTCTTTAAGAAGGCAGGCCATGCATTTTACATTTCATTCAAATTCCAAATTGCAAAAGTGTTTCAAACAAAGCCGTGTTTTGTTGTTTCGGTGGCGTTTCTTCAAAATACGATGTCGTCGTTTAGCAATTACCTTTTCGGTGAATACTCTGATTGAGTAGCTGCTGGCAAAGCAAGATATTCCAAACTGTAGCATCTGGCATACGTTGATGAAAAAGAACCCGGATAAAAAGATTATTTCGAAAGATATACACAATGTTGTTCAGAAGATCAATGCCCGAAAGAGGGTCGGCGAATCTCCAATGCAACAACTCGAAAACCTTCTTGTCAAAAAAGATTTCACTTATTACATAGCGAAAAATATTATTCTGAAAGATATACACAATGCTGTTCAGAAGATTAAGGCCCACATGAACCGTACGGCCAAAATACGCCATAATACGACCAATAGAAACATAATACGCCATAACAAACAATCTACGTACTAATACGACACTTACAGACAATCTACGCACTAATACAACACTTACAGACAGTAAAAGTCACGTATCGAATGTCACCGACACGACCCTCCGCCTCTGCCGCATTCGCCTCCGGCTGATCACGTCATTGACGACAAGATCCCACCACCGCCGCCGCCGCCACCTCTGCACCCGTCGCAGTACCCACAGCATGTCTATGCAGACCTGCCTCCTGTTGCGCAGGCGGTGGCTCGGGACTTCGATCGGTGCCTCCGACATTTTTAGCGATACCAGATGTGGATCATGGAGACGCTCATGGAGCTCCGCCCATCCATTGCCACCGTCCCCACTGTCAGAGGATCGGTAGCTTTAGTTTTTATTTTGTATTAGACATTCAGTTGTACTTTTTTTTGTATGTACAAACTGATTTTATATATATTTATGCAGTTCATCTTTTATTTACACAATGTTTTTTTGGATTGTTTGCGCTTATTTCATACGTCTCTTTCGTAACTTATTGTACGGTGTTTTAATTAAACATGTTCGTGTAATTTAACAAAAGAAAATCGGTTAACATTTATAAAAACAGTAGCATAAAGAAACATATCTTATACACGACTGTTATAAATTATAACCGGTACACACTTAAACGATCGTTATAAATCAACTTTAAATTATATATGTTTTATAAAAATAAAACACAAATCTACAACTTTTCAACATAAAGAAACGTATCTTATAAACGACTATTATAAATCAACTATAACCGGTACACTCACATTAAACGACCGTTAAAATCAACTTTAAATTATGTATGTTTTATAAAAATAGAACACAAATCTACAACTTTTCAACAAAAAAACACAACCAAAACCCCCCACTTTTTCCACCAAAACCCCACTTTTTTCCACCAAAAAAACAAACAGACACACCTAAGCGCGGGGCAGCGCTTAGGTACAATGTCAACAGACAAGGTCTGACAGGTTCAGACCTTCTCTTTTGACTTTACATCTAAGCGCATCGCTTCGGTCTTTGTCAAAAGCCAACAGCCGTGTGTGAATAGCCAAGGCCTTTTTTAATTTCTATGCACGACCACGGCATATCCTACTTTTAGGGGCGGGTTCATGAGAATCACGCTCGTCAAAAAGAAATTGGGATAGGCAGAGACGGTAGAAACGGTATCGATTATAATAATGTTACTTTTTTGTGTTGTCTATTTTTATGACCCACTCAGTTTGTCTTAGTTTAGCATATCTAATAAGGTGTCTCCTCTTTGTCCATAAGGTGAAAGGTGTAAATCCTATAAGATGCATGTATAAGAGTTAATTAATTATAGAGTAATAAGGTGAGTGGTTTAAATCCTATAAGATGCATGTATAAGAGTTAATTAATTATAGAGTAAAGTCTTTTTTGAGTCCATGTGGTTTAGTCATTTTAATTACTTGAGTCCAAAAGACAAACTCTGTTAGATTTTCTCAGTTAAATTTTATGAAATTACCAAAATACCCTTAACATTAAATCGTGACACACCTACACACGCATCTACTCATATATATATATAGTGGAGAGTTCAAATGAGAAGAAATTTTTTGTAAGAAGAAAAAAGAACAAATTTCAACCAATAAGAATGCTTTATTTTACTTCATTCAATATAAGTATTTAATGTAACTACAAGGGTACATTGGTAAATCTACCTTGGTCATTAATTTGTAGTCTTCCTCTTTAATAGCTAATACATTAAATTTTTTGTAACTTATCTTCAAAAAATATATATTTTTTTCAAAAACATAAAATAAAATAATTTAAAGTGTAGGATAAATTACGAGTTGTGTAGGATAAATTTCAACGTGTAGGGTGAATTTCGAAATATGTAGGATAACTTTTGATGTGTGTAGGCAAAAAAAGGTTAATGTGGAGGATAATAGACTTTATGACTAATTAATTAGTCAAAAATGACAATAAATGAGATAAGTGAAAAAACTATTTAATGTTTTACAAAATTACCCTTTATTATTTTTCTTCTCAATTAAATTTTCTTCTCAAATGAACCTTCCCCTATATATATATATATATATATATATATATATATATATATATATATAGAGAGAGAGAGAGAGAGAGAAAGTATAATGTACTTCAAGGCTTAACCTACATTAACATACATGACAAAAAATATAACGTGCGTTATTATCATAGAACGTGCGTGATTATAGTCCTATGCGTGATTATGTGGCCCCATGCGTGATTATGTGGTCCCATGCGTGATTATGTGGTCCCATGCGTGATTATACCCCTGATCCAACGGTTACCATTGTCTCCTACGTGATGTATGATAAGACTTTTTGTATGTTAACCTTACTCTATATATATATATATATATATATATATATATATATATAGGGGAAGGTTCAAATGAAAACCACTAGTTATTGTGAAAACTAGAAAACTAACTAAAACCCACTAAAAAGGAGGAGGGGAAGACTTTTAATGAAGGAGGGGTAAAATTGGAACAAAAAATATATCTTTTCAAACATTTCCCATTTCTCCATACGTTATCATTTTAAAACAAAAATGGCACCATAAGATCACAAATTTTCTTATCTTTCATTCAAGTATATTCGAGCATATTTTTTATGACATAAAAAAAGATTTATGGTGTCGTCTTGTTTTCATTACTATTATTATAGTAGTGCACATGTGCAATATAACATGTACTACAATGTGCATTAGATGCTTAAAATTAGCTTTTTGATTCTAGTTTAGCCTTTAGGGTTAGTTTTTTTTGGAGGTTTAGGATTAGGATTAGGTTTTTGGGTATGGGGGGGAGGGGGGTTTAGGTTTTTGGGGGTGGGGGTGGGGAGGGGGGGGGTTAGGTTTTTTTCGGGTTTATGTTTAGGGTTTAGTTTTAGGTTTTCGGGAGGGTGGGGGGTGGGGGGGTTTAGGTTTTTTTTTTTTTTTTTTTTTTTTGGGGGGGGGGGGGTTAGGCTTTTGGTGGGAGGGTGAATTTAGGTTTTTTTTTTTGGGGGGGGGGTTGGGGGGTTTAGGTTTTTGGGGGGTGTCGGTGGGGGGTGGGTTAAGTGGTTTAGGCTTTCCGTATTAGTGCACATGTGCAGTACAACCAAAAAAATTTTTTTTTTTTTGGAATTTTTTTTCCATATATAAAAAGTAGCGATTTTTCTAAAAAAAATTGTAAAAAAAAAAAAAAAAAAATTTTTGTATGTTTTTTAGGTTCTTTTAGGCTTTTTTAGTTAGTTTTCGAGTTTTCACAGTTTTCACAATAAAAGTGGTTTTCATTTGAACCATCCCCTAACCATCCCCTATATAGGGTAGGGTTCCAGCGTGAACCTAATCCCATGCGTGAACTGCGTGAACTAATCTGGACCATTGATTTCCTTTTTAGTTGTTAAGGGCATGATTGTAATTATTTAAAAATTAGATTTAAATCATTATTTTAATAATTGAATTAAGTTACATCTTTCCTATTTTAAATTCATTATCCACATTATCTTTTATTTCATTTTTATTTTTTAGGTTTCACCACCAGAATTCGGATTATGATTTTTAAGATTCACGTAACCTTCATATTTCAACGGTATACACATGTGTACTTGGATATGAATTGAACAGTACACATGTGTACTCAGCATGGTACATATGTGTAATTAGCTACATAATACATACATATAAACAAACAAAACCTGTAAAACTATTTTATATTAAGCAAATAACAAGTTACATAATGTTTGCCAAACCAAAAAAAAAAACATACAATTACAAGTTCCAGATTCGTGAAAACAATAAACGCAACATAATCGGAAAAATAAAAAAGACATGGTCTTTTACAACTATTCGCCACGTTGTATGCTGAATCATCCTTATCGACCAAGCAAACAAACATACGTGAATCATCCTTATCGACCTCATACGTGAATCATCCTTATCGACCTTCCATCTCCACTTTTCTCGTTTACGACATCTCCTATAATAACACAAAAAACTCAGCAATTAGTACTTTGCATAATTCACAAGTGTACATCAACTACTTTACATATTCAATACACAAAAAAAATATGAGATATCACAAAAACATACGCTATACACATGTGTACATCGCATTAAAATCAGAGCAAAAATCAGAATACACATGTGTACATCGCATTAAAACAGAGAAAAATCAGAATACACATGTGTACAGCGCGTTAAAACAGAGCAAAATAAAAAAAATTGAACAAAAAAACTGGGACATCACAAAAACAGACGCTATACACATGTGTACATTGCATAAAAAACAGAACAAAATCAGAATACACAAGTGTACATCGCATTAAAACAGAGCAAAATAAAAAATTGAATTAAATAAGTTATAATTTTATATCTTTAAACCCGTGTAGTACATGGGTCTAATAATCTAGTTAATATGATAAACCATAATATATATTTTGATCTGCACGTACAAGTTATATTTGTAAACATTAGATAATATTATATAAAGATAAGGGAAAAATGGTCATGTGTGGTCACTGTCTAGTTGAGTCAACTACTTTGGAAAGCATCCCAAAAACCGAAACAGTGATGTAAAGTCTGAACCCAGAAAGTTTTCCACAGTCCCCTCTCACATGCACCACAGTTTTGACTTTCAATATTTTTTTTTCAGATTAACAAAAAAAAGCTTTTTATAATCATCAGGTTTCAGTCTGTACGTTAGATCTGAAATAGACCCTTTAGGAAGTTCATCGTGAAGGGGGTAATACAAACATACAAACATTAACACCTACTTGATGCTTTCAGTATATGCCGTTGATGTTGATTCTCACCGAACTAACGACTTCGCCGTCAGTCGCCGCTGCCGCCGCGCGGCCTCTCTTTCTCCCGTTGTTCTCTTTCTCTCTCCCGTTCTCCTGCCACTCGATCTCTCTCTCATCGTGGTTTTGAGTTGTGTATGTGCAGTATAGGAAGAAGGAGGGTTGGGGGTTGTATGGAGTGGCTTGCCGGAAAAACGGCCTGATAAACATCAGATCGGCCGGCGATAAACATCACATCGCCGGCGATAAACATCACATCGGCGGCACTCTGTTTCATCATCGAGATGGAGAGACAAAAAAAAGGATCAATCGGTCGTGGTTTGGGTGTGTGAGGGTGTGGCCGGATATCAGGGTGATGAAGGTGGCCGGCGTTGCTCCGGTTGCCGGAGCCGGAGAAGAGAACGATTAGGCAATTCCGGCCACTACCAAAAATCGGAAAACCCATCTTCCACCGGCTTCCACCTTGTCGTCACCACCATTCAGATCCGATTATGAAATTGTGGGTTCTTGAATATGGAGCAGAAGATCCGATTTTGAAATTGTGTTCTCTTCCACCGGCAGTGTGTTTGTATCAAGAAGGAGATAAATCGAGAAGGAGAAAGACAAAAATAATGGATCTGATTTGATGAGATTTTAATATAATGGAAACAATTTAGGTTTCTATTTGAATTCTTTTAGTTGTGTAATTACACATATACCCTTTTGTATTTAATTAAATGAAAAAAAAAACTAATCAAATAATTACCATCATGCCACTCACATTAATCTCAAGATCATAAAATCAAGGGCCCAGATCAGTTCACGCAGTTCACGCTGGAGAAATTGTTCACGTTTGAACCTAATCCTATATATATATATATATTATATATAATAAATGTGTTAAATTTTGCTGATGTGTCAAGCTAGGAGGCCTCTAAATTGTGCATTTTGGCGGGAAAACTTCTGGGTCTTTTTTTTCCTTATATGGGTAGAGACGGGATCCGTATTATGACCCGGGTATTTAAATGTTCTAAAAACCCTAAATCCGCATCACTTCCACTGCCGCTTCTCTTCTCTCTTTGTGACCATTCTTCAGCCATTTCTTCTCATCTCTGATCGCATCAACAATCATTAAGCATGAGCATATTGGTGTTAATCATTTATTCTTGGTTCCAGTTTTCGATTCTTAGTATAAATAATTTCTTATCATTTGCATTTTCCCTTTTTCTCCAAACCCTAACCAAAGAGAAATCAATCGAAACAAAGGTAAACTTGCAAACCCTAAATCTAATGTCTCCGTCGTCGTTGTAATCTATAGATATCTTCGTTGTTAATCACGTTTTCCTTTTTCACATCTGATATGAAACCCTAGATCTCTAAAGCAATCGTGTGGTAACTCAATTGGCGGTGGTGGTAGTGGTGGTGCAATGTTTTCGATTCAACCAACCATCAAGTAAGCAAAGCTTCTTTTGTTAATTTTTTTATCCTTTTCAATTTTATGAGATTACAAAGTTTTTCCGCTTTCATTAATCATTATCCAGCAACCCAAGTTTGAGTAAACACTAATTTTTTTTTCCAGTCTCTCTTATCATCATTGACTCAATTTCTAGGGTTTCAACATGAGCAGATCCGGTCAACCTCCAGATCTTAAAAAGTAAGTTCTCATTCTCATTTGATTACATCTTCTCGATTTCTTTTTCTTTCTCTTTTGTTGATATGATTTACTAATTTTCCAATTTGATGACAGGTATATGGACAAACAATTGTAGAGTAAGTTTTCGCTTTTGTAATTGACATGTGAAATAATGTTGCTACACTCTTTTATATCGTAGATGATTTAGAAGATTGAGTACTTTGCTTCAAATATGATTATAGGTCGCACTTGCATATGTTTAAATCAAGTTTGTTGGTTGGTTTTTTTAGGACACAGCAAATTATACTTTGTATGATGGATCTAAATGACTAAGATTTTAATAGGATACTGAAGTCAAGATTGGTCAAAGCCAGGAATTGTCACGGTTAATGGATGATAACATGACCGATTTGACAATGGGGGGACTTTTTACGTTAGAGGGAAACAGTGATACTGAAGTCAAGATTGGTCAAAGTCATGATTGGTACATGTTTGCATAAGCATTTACTTCATTTATGCGACTCTAATCTTCAATGGGAACCATTGCAGGTGTTTTGTCTGTTAGTGCTAGAGAAGTTGTCAATAGGCAGCTTTAAGTTAGTGAAGGGTGTATAGAAACTAAAAAAGAAGTTGATCCCTTGACAAAGATAAAGCTGCAGCTTTTTCCAATTGATGAAGTTACTAGACTTGGATTAGAGAAGGTTAGTTTATGAAGCCAAGTAGAGGTGGCAGTTTCAACCCATTTATCTATAAGCCGGTTTATTCGAGCTATGCTTTTATCTTTTACGGGCCAAATAGATAAAAACAAAAGAAATTGCTTGAAAAATAAAAAATAGCCAAACCCGTTGAAAGTCGCATGAAGCACATTTTTAATGCATAAAACGTTTTAAAAAGTTTTATCCAAAATAGACTATTTTTAAAATAACATAGTTGTTGTAATCATATTTGACGCACTACATATCTTTATTTTTTTCGACAGAAAGTGTTTTGGTTTGTTCTCATCAATGCTTTTGTGTGATGGATCTGAGTTATTAATTATTATTATTACTATTAGTAACTAATTATATTATATTTATGCTAATATATTGACTTTCCTATAGGATGGTCTTAATCCATTCCTCGAACTCACACTCAAAGCTAGGAAGAAGATATCTTCTGTCATCAAACACATCCATACAAAATGGGGTGGGTCCCACATAGCTGTAGGAGAGCCAATGCTTTTGCCTTATGATACGCACCTTAGACAATCACCTATGAGCAGAAGATGGACGTCAAAAGACTCCAGTATTAGTGCAGGAGATGTTTATATGGCTGTACAAAGTCCTGCTATATTTCGCTTAAGGTTTGAGCTTATTTCTTTTTATATTGGTATTCAGTAGACTTGGAAAAACAGAAGGGTTGGGGGAAATGTCAAAATGGGTCATTGAGCAAAATAGCTACATGTGTGACAGTATAAGCATTCAGTCATCTAATTTCATCATTATATGTTTATAAAATATATTTAAACGATTAAAGTTGTAGGTTAAGGAAAATAACATTGTTAGTTTTAGCTCATTTGAACCGTGTGATGTGTTGCCTGGCACAAAACATTGCAAATGTAAATCATCATGTAAATTTTCTTGGACTTTGCATTTTTTTTAAACATTGCAAATGTAAATCATCATGATTATTACAAATTCTATTTGTATGTGTTTTTTTACAATTATTTTCTCTAAAATAATGGAAGCTTTGACAATACTTCAATTGAGATGGATACACAATTACTGATTGGTTTCTTTGTCTATTTGAGATTTCATCTACCAGATGAATACTGAAATCTGATTGGACAGAGGTATCTATGCTGCTTCTTGATGTGGACTTTTGATTGTTAATGGAGGTTGATGATGAGGATTCTGAAGACCATTCACTTATGGAACTTGCAGGTGATATGCTTGAAGAAAGGTTTAAATTAACAGGTAGCGGTTTGTTCTTCGTCTTGCTTATACTGTTATTATTATATTCTCCATTGGTATTAGTATCTTTGAACTTGTGTCATTGCTGCTTTGGGTAGGTCATGGAGTAGGGCTGCAAAAGAGAAACAATACTGTGACAGCCACCTGGCACCTTTCTATAGAATCGAGCTTGTGACGAGGTATCTACATACATGAGTGTTTCACCTTCTGAAAATTTTTGATTTATTGTTTGGAAATGTTTTGGTGTTTTAAAACTTTGTTAATAACAACACTTGACATTTTATTTCGTTTGTAGTAGCTAGGATGATCACTATATAAGTGGTGGTTCAAGTATACATCTGTCATGTTTGTTGGCCGCAGATTAATTTGTGGTAACTTCATGACTCATGCTTTTACAACCAGGTATTTTTTAGTCCACTAAGTAAAAATGCAACACTGTAATCAAGTTTTTGTATTAGAAATATAATGTGACTTTAAATTATAAAACAATTTCTTTATGTAAGTTATATACTTTTACTTCAAAGTCTAAAATTTGCTTATAAAAAGAAGCCTAGGGTAGCAAGGTATCCGTATTAAAGATGTTTTTCAAGAAGTATCGGCTTAGCTGAACTTCAAGTCATTATTGATTCATTTATATAGTGTTATTTTGATTAATAAGATATTAGAAGTTTCAAAAAAAACATTTTTTGTTCATTATTTTTTACAAGGTTATTTAAAATTAAGCTCAAAAGAACTTGATATAACTAAGGCTATAGGGTGTGGTCATGACCCTCATGATCACCATGACTGTAACACCCCACCCCGGCTTGGGCAGACGTGTTACTTATACAGTACATCAGAGGTCAAAACTTCATTCCATAAATTGTAAAATTTTTACATTATTTCAAAATTCGAAATATTATATAAAACAATTTAAACTTTTAAAAAATCCATGTGCGTCTTTAATCCCTCGAACCATCCATCCAAGTCTTCCCGACAATCCTTGCAACCTAACGTACATAAGAAGGCAAATGTACGCCTGAGTAAACGGGGTTTACTCAGTAACAACAACGCAATATATATTTTCTTAATAATATCTATCAAACAATATATATAACAAATTCAGTTAGTCACCTTCAGTGCGTCACATTCAGTAGTTCAATGCGTAGTCAGTTCACATTCAGTGCGTCACATAATCACATTCAGTAGTTCACATTCAGTTTTTCAGTGCGTCACCTTTCGGTGCGACACAATCAGTAGTTCAGTGCATCATAATTGAATATTTGCTAAAACAATATAACTATAAATTTAAATATAATAGCACAAAATCTTAAAGATCACAAAATCATACAATAACGAATCTAAATTTTCAACTACGAGGTAGTGGAAATCTAAATCCGTACACATATGTGGGGAAGAATCCGTACCTTAAGTGATGATTACCAGACTGAGATACTAGATTACGCTTACACGACCATGGAATCCTACAATATCGTTGTATATAAAGTTATACACATTAGACTCGGAATCAGGTGCGTTGATTTTGTTCGTAAACCTTTACTATATTATTAATAGCTTACAAATATTAGTAATTTAAAAAATGTCTTCATACAAATTCGATCAGCCATACCTTATTTTCGTTGGTTTAGTTATTTATTTAAAACTAAAACTCTACTTTATGCAACTAACCACTTGTAAAATGTCTTTATTTCTTAAACTATATATAATCAATCATATATAATATTACTTATATATATAAAAATATATACCTAGAACTAAAGTATCCTTTAAAATATAGCTATTATTTCAAAATAACAAAAACCCATTTATATTTAGCATAGAATAGTAAGTTAATAAATCTAGACACATTAAGATTTTCAATTTTATTTAATATACCATTATATAAAGTTACTAACAAAACTTTTTCTCATGAGCCAATAATTTCCAACGATTAGCCAGATTAATAAATGTAACACTATAACATTTGGTATCTTAGAACATAGTTAACTTCAATTAAAAATATATGTTTGGTGAGGTGTTGTAAAATCTCCAAGTGGTGAAATGTTGGCCAAGAAGTGTGGTAACTGTGTAAGTGCCACCTCTTCGGTACAAGATATATATAAAGGTTTATCCTATTTTTTTTTAAAATATTTGAAATTAGGCTCATTGTACTTTTGTTTTTTTTTATATTGTATTTTTTTAATATATATTTTGTATAAAAAAAATTCAGGTTATTACAATTCTACCCGCTTAAAAAAATTTTCGTCTTCGAAATTTAAATTAACAAAGAGATATAAGAATCAAATAATATTTTATAATCATAATAATAAAAATATAGTCCTATATTTCCTATTCCTTATATTTCCTATTCCTTGGGGAAAACATAACTTAGTTTTAAAATTTTCATTATAAAAAGAATATTTTGGGTATTACAACTATAATCCCCCTTAAAAATAAATTTCGTCCTCGAAATTTATACAGTGACACGTTAGTCATTAATGGTATAAATCAAAAACTTGTATTAAAAAGACAACATGTTTATTAAATGTTTAGAAAAGTTGTACATTCAGAAGACAAGGTTCAAAAGCAAAAGACTAGGACGAGGACTTAAACAACGGGAAATCTTTCGTCTCACTAAGGTTCACGCCCAATCACATCATACCCATGGTGTTCCGTTGGTTTATTGTCAACGGTTAAAGCGAAAACCCTTCCGCCTCTATTAGCTGGTATAGCGTTTGCTCCAGTGGAAATCTTCTTTTCAGTATCATTTGATGGAAACGGGCAATTCTGGATTGTATGTCCAGTTTGTTTACACCTGAAACAACCCCCTGTGAGTTTAAGGCATACTCCACCATGGGTCTTTCCGCATGTGGAACATAGTTTTCGGGGTTGATTCTGGGTTTGTGCAACGATCGCTTGGCCATTCGGGGGTGCAGTTGGGGAGTTCCGATTAGAATTTGACTTCTGGTTCCCGGGGAGTGGGATTTGGGTAGTAGTTTGCCCAGTGGTTAAGGCTAGATTTTTCAAGAGGTCTCCACCAAAGTTTCATAGTTTTGTTTGCTATTTCCATATTTTGGACTGCATTAGCTACTTCAGTGATGTCTTTAAAGTCTTGGTTAACAACCAACCACTTAAGTCGTTCACACAATGCCCATTTAAATTTCCCGGCTTATGCAGCTGGGGATCCAGCATTGGGTCCAACGAAGCTAGCAAGCCTCGTGAAACGCTCCATGAACTCGGTCATAGGTTCGTCCTCCCTTTGTTTGACGGATGCAAATTCTCGGATGTATTCATCACGGAAGGCAACCGGAAAATATTGTTGGAAGAACAATGTTTTGAAATCGTCCCATGGAAGTGTAGCAGCGAACGTATCACCGCCTCTGGCATGTTTCACAGTACGCCACCAGGTTTGGGCATTATCTTCCAGTTTGTACGCAGCCAACCTTGTTTTAAATTCATCGCCCACTCCTAGAACTTTGAATATCTTCTCAATATGAGCAATCCAATTTTGTGCTTCTATTGGTGTAGCTGCAACACTGAAGGATCTTGGTTGTTGTTTTTGAAATCTAGACAACCATTTGTGAATGTCAACAGTGGGTGGTGTAATTAGATCCTTCACATTCTTGCCTTTTGGTGGCGAAGGTGAGGGAGGTGGAAAATGAGGAGGAGTTGGGGAACGAGGAGGAGTGGGAGGTGGTTGGGTGTTCCTTGCGTCACTCATTTGCTGCATAACCGTTTGCATGAAATCAGAGAGTACTTCAGTGTGCATTTGTTGGGTGACAGTTTGTATCAGATTTGGGAGTAACCCCTCGACAGCACGTTGGACTGCGTCATTAATCTTACGACGCCTAGAAGTCGTGCCAGAGCTACGTGAACTGCGTCGGTTAGGTCTTTTGACCGGAGACATCTATGAGAATATAGAAAAGAGAAGGATGATAACAGATTTCTAGGGGGATAAAATTCTAGTTGGATGTCTACCCATTACCGCACAGGTTTTGTTTTAAAAAAAATGTTTATCGACAGGAAAGAGCCTAAGCTCTGATACCATAACTGTAACACCCCACCCCGGCTTGGGCTGACGTGTTACTTATACAGTACATCAGAGGTCAAAACTTCATTCCATAAATTGTAAAATTTTTACATTATTTCAAAATTCGAAATATTATATAAAACAATTTAAACTTTTAAAAAATCCATGTGCGTCTTTAATCCCTCGAACCATCCATCCAAGTCTTCCCGACAATCCTTGCAACCTAACGTACATAAGAAGGCAAATGTACGCCTGAGTAAACGGGGTTTACTCAGTAACAACAACGCAATATATATTTTCTTAATAATATCTATCAAACAATATATATAACAAATTCAGTTAGTCACCTTCAGTGCGTCACATTCAGTAGTTCAATGCGTAGTCAGTTCACATTCAGTGCGTCACATAATCACATTCAGTAGTTCACATTCAGTTTTTCAGTGCGTCACCTTTCGGTGCGACACAATCAGTAGTTCAGTGCATCATAATTGAATATTTGCTAAAACAATATAACTATAAATTTAAATATAATAGCACAAAATCTTAAAGATCACAAAATCATACAATAACGAATCTAAATTTTCAACTACGAGGTAGTGGAAATCTAAATCCGTACACATATGTGGGGAAGAATCCGTACCTTAAGTGATGATTACCAGACTGAGATACTAGATTACGCTTACACGACCATGGAATCCTACAATATCGTTGTATATAAAGTTATACACATTAGACTCGGAATCAGGTGCGTTGATTTTGTTCGTAAACCTTTACTATATTATTAATAGCTTACAAATATTAGTAATTTAAAAAATGTCTTCATACAAATTCGATCAGCCATACCTTATTTTCGTTGGTTTAGTTATTTATTTAAAACTAAAACTCTACTTTATGCAACTAACCACTTGTAAAATGTCTTTATTTCTTAAACTATATATAATCAATCATATATAATATTACTTATATATATAAAAATATATACCTAGAACTAAAGTATCCTTTAAAATATAGCTATTATTTCAAAATAACAAAAACCCATTTATATTTAGCATAGAATAGTAAGTTAATAAATCTAGACACATTAAGATTTTCAATTTTATTTAATATACCATTATATAAAGTTACTAACAAAACTTTTTCTCATGAGCCAATAATTTCCAACGATTAGCCAGATTAATAAATGTAACACTATAACATTTGGTATCTTAGAACATAGTTAACTTCATTTAAAAATAGCATGCTATATGATTGGCCTAAACTAAAGTTATAAGAAATATGACACGGGTCTAAAACAATTCTTAAATAAT
This sequence comes from Helianthus annuus, assembly GCF_002127325.2. Classification (NCBI taxonomy): domain Eukaryota; kingdom Viridiplantae; phylum Streptophyta; class Magnoliopsida; order Asterales; family Asteraceae; genus Helianthus; species Helianthus annuus. The sequence continues at coordinate 144,870,937 of NC_035439.2, forward strand.
TTAAAACAATTTACTTGAAAGAATATTTTTAAAGAAAAGGGAGTTTAGCATTTTACCTTGTGTGCCGATGGTCAGTGAGGGAAAATAGAAAATTGAGATATCATTTATTGGATTTTGTAAGTGCCATATTTATAATTGGGTTTTCTTAGGCAAGAAGAAATAAAATTAAAATAATTAAAAATATATGTTTGGTGAGGTGTTGTAAAATCTCCAAGTGGTGAAATGTTGGCCAAGAAGTGTGGTAACTGTGTAAGGGCATGTGTAGTTATAAAGCCCTCAAAGGGGCGTTATGCGCCATGTGGCATGCCACGTCAGTAAGGGGCTTTATGGGGCTTTATGCAATTTGGGGCCGTAGTCATAAAGCCCCTGTGTAATCATTACTCAATTAATTTAATTTTCTATTTTTTAAATAATTTATAAGTTTTATAAAATAAAAAAACATTTCATTAAATAAAAAACACTACATTAAAAATAAAAAAAAAAGTTACACTAAAAAAAATTACACCTAAAAAATAAATTTATTCTTCGGTGTCATCTTCGTTCTCTCCTTCTTCCTCTTCGTTTTCTCCAGCATCTAAACCTACGTCTTCAAAGTTCCCGTCTTCGAATTCCTCCCCCACTTCTTCCTCGGAATCTTCGTCGTGATCATTGTTTGATCGAATTGGGCGAATCGCCCAAGCATGCTCAACCAAATCCGCCTTCAACGTGTTATGTATTTCTCTAGATCGGAGTAGTTGAGCATTTGCGAGTCTCTCTTCCGTTGTCGCTTGGGGTAGTTCGACCAAATCTTCGGGAATATAGTTTTGGCATATCGCTTTTCCATCATCCTCAATGATCATATTATGCAAAATGATGCAAGCATACATGGCCATTCGTATTTTATCCTTATGCCACATGCGACAAGGATTCCTGATAAAATGCCATCGTTGCTGTAGAACCCCAAAACACCTCTCGATGTCCTTTCTCGAAGACTCTTGTAATTTTTTAAAATACTTTCTTTTTTCATCGAAAGTTTCAGAAAACGTTTTAACAATAATCGAATACTCGGGGTAGATACCATCGCCCAAGTAGTAGCCATGCTCGTAATCGTTCCCGTTTGCATGGAAACCGGCCTTTGGTATAGTTCCAGAAATGTAGCCCTCGATTAATGGTGAAGCCTCTAACGTATTAATATCGTTAAAACACCCGGCTACACCAAAGAAGGCCGACCAAACCCAAAGGTCGTATGACGCAACACCTTGTAATACCAAAGTTGGCCCTTTTTGATCACCCCGCGTATGTTGACCTCGCCATGCGGTTGGACAATTATACCAACGCCATTGACGACAATCCAAGCTACCAATCATGCCGGGTATTCCATGCTTTTCTAGATGCACCTCATATATTTTTTGAAGGTCGTTCCAAGTGGGGTTTCTCAAATAACGTTTTCCATATAACTGGCATATTCCTAAAATATAATTTAATATACAAAAGTTTTACTAACAAGTTACGAAAAAATAAATGTATAAAAGTAAATAAATAAAAGACAATTAAAAAATTACCATAGCAAAAATGTTCCAAGGTATCTCGGGTTGTTTTCTCCGCCATCTTCAAATACTCGTCGTTGATGTCATACGTGTTTCCGTATGATAATACGCGTAAGGCGGATGTGACTTTTTGAATTGAGGTGAAGCCTAGATATCCTCGTGCGTCCATTCTTTGCTTAAAGAAATCGTACGTATTTTCCAAGTCATTATTAATGCGCAAAAATAACCTTTGGCTCATCCGAAAACGTCGTCTAAAAACATTCGGTCCGTGAACCGGTGCCGCGTCAAAATAGTCTTTCATCAAACGCTCGTTCGCGGCTTCACGATCTCGCAAGATATAGGTGCGTCGCAAGATGGGTCGTGGAGGGGGAGGTGGCCGAATGTGCTTAAATGTTTGTAGCACAAAAGTACATGCACTCGTAACCGCTTCTTCCTCGGCCGCGTCTTCGTCGGGCGAAAAATATCTTCGGTAAATTTCGGTGAAAGACTCTTCCGACGAGGAACCCATTTTTTATAAAGTGAGACTAGTTTTTTTAAAAATATATAGAGAATGAGAAGGAGAATGGTTTGAGTTGTAAAAAAAGTGGAAGAATATGAGGTTATTTATGGTGTTAAAAATAAAAAAAAATTGATTTTTTTTTTTAATATATGACCGTTTGATAACGGTCAAAATTTAAAATCAATCAATTCCTCGCGCCGCGATATGCATAACGGCGTTTTTTTTTTGGTTCATAGCGCCCCTGGGGGCGGTGTGCTAGGCGCCATATCGGCGCTATGGCTTGGTCTCGCGCCCCAGTACGTATAGTCTAAGTAAGTGCCACCTCTTCGGTACAAGATATATATAAAGGTTTATCCTATTTTTTTTTTAAATATTTGAAATTAGGCTCATTGTACTTTTGTTTTTTTTATATTTTATTTTTTTAATATAATTTTGTATAAAAAAAAAATTCAGGTTATTACAATTCTACCCGCTTAAAAAAATTTTCGTCTTCGAAATTTAAATTAACAAAGAGATATAAGAATCAAATAATATTTTATAATCATAATAATAAAAATATAGTCCTATATTTCCTATTCCTTGGGGAAAACATAACTTAGTTTTAAAATTTTCATTATAAAAAGAATATTTTGGGTATTACAATGACCCTCCACATCAGCGTGATGTCACCTACCTTTAATCCAACTTTCAAAACCACTACCCTAAGGGTGTGGTCATGACTCAGACCACTATTATCTTTTTTTAATTTATTTTTGTGAAAAGGAAAGAAAATATTGAATAAGAAAAGGAGGCTCATGGTTTCCATGGTTTAATCCATAGGAATCATGGTGGATGAGACAAGGGGATGGTGTAGCAATCCATTAATGGTCCTACGTAGCGATTGGTGATCCAACCATGCCCCTCACACCCTATAGCCTAATAAAAGAAAGGGGGATCATCACCATCATTAAGCAGCCAATTCTTAACACCAAATTTAAGATTGGATTATCATATTTTTTTGATTTTTTTATTAAATGTGAGAGCATCTTCTTGAGCCCCTATGTTACAACAATCTATGTGAACTGAGTGAAACAAATACCTTTTTAATGTTAATGAAGTCTGGTTATTTTTTCTTTTAAAAACGTATGATGGTGATAAAAACACAATTCTAGAGGTTCAATGGAATATTCATTTTTGTTATTTCGTTTTTTAAGTTGATTGAACTCAGATCAGTTCTTATATATTTTTATATGTGGGTGGATAATTGCATGCTAAGGTGAAAAAAATGACAGCAGGGCAGGGTATGTTGTTTCAGAAGCCAAAGTGGAGCATTTCTGGTATGAATTGAGTTAGTTTTTCATAATATCAACCTTCATTTTAGATTTCTATATTTTGCTTTAATTTTTCCCATTTACCCTACATGTCTGATGCAACTACCCGCAAAGGTTTATATGTGTATGATGATAAACGCAAAGCGAGTCCGGATACCGAAATAAAGAAGTACATCGATAAAGCAAGGTAAATTCTTGGCATCTCAGTTGATCCTAATAGGGATGAGCATGTTATCCGTTCGATACCGAAAAGTAGGGAAAATTGGTACCGGCATCGGTACCATTTATCGGGGAAAATGGGTACTGGTACCACATATACCTGGTACGGTTCGGTACATGTACCCGGTACCAAATGCTCATCCCTACATTCTATGGTATTTACTGTTCATTTACGTCACTAATTTCTAAACAGTTATAAATATCTCCAAACGATGCAACGATATGGAAACTCGAGTAGTTAGTTTGTGACAACCAATGTCGTCACACGATATGATGAGTAAAGTTCAGAATCCTACATTTTTTAAGAGTGTGAAAGAAAGTGTGTAAGTTTATAACTAATTAGGTTTGATTTTGTTTCAGCTGGGGAAATTACCAGATAAAGACATAAAAGAAATGGTGTTTTTCCCTGTTGTAAATGAGGCGTTTAGAGTATATGCAGGGGGGTATTACAGCAAAAACATCTGATTTGGATATCGATGGTGTTATGGGAATGGAATTTCCACCTTACAGATTCTTTTTCATCTTTTGATCAAAATTATTTTTTATTTTAATTTTAATTTTAGTTTTGAATATCAACATGTGTTTTGTACAGGGGAGGGATTATGTTAAGGGGGAAATTTGGTTGGATCTAAGTACATTTATAGGAGGTTGAATGAGTGGTGAATGATGTACGGGGTTCTTCAAGCCGTGCAACTATTTGGCTCAGAGAGCTGCACATGGGGCTCCTTTGGTTAGAATTTCTTTAATCATTTTTTTTCATATATATTTAGAAATTTATGATTATTATAAATATGATTTGATGGGGTTTCTAAGATGGTTTAATGAGTATGCTTCTCTTTAAATAACTCATTACCCTTAATTTATGGGAATTCTAAGATGGTTTAATGAGCATGTTGTTGTCTTTGCACAGGATTTAATAGCCTGCCTTCCCATGTTTGTGCTGTGACAACTGGCATTTTCTGGTAATTTTCGTACAACTAAT